>NC_079171.1:53786752-53829252 GCF_947568905.1 Ostrea edulis
GATTTATATAGTTTCAGTTTTTCAAAGTTATAGCAAATATATCAAATTAATAAAATCAATCACAATTCTGTCTTTTGAGGCCATGCCAAAATTTCAGTTGGAGCCAAAATAGAGGCAAAATTGGGGACAGACTGGCCAACTTTGAGGTCGGGCCTCGCTAATGGGGCCAGACCTCGTTTTATAGTATGCCCTACTGAACTTGTATTTCAGAGCTACTAATATTGCATTATAGCGCTATACAGAACTTATATTATTGGCAATGATATGAATGAGTGCAACATTACAATTTAAATGTGCGTTTTCTAAGTTCGTCCAATTGCATCAATTTATGTTTGTAAAATGTTTTAAATGCTGAATATTTGATGTTCCTTAAATCTAAACCTGGGTTGAAACATGACAAGAAGTTATCGATACCAAATAGATACATGACCAAAACGGCTCCCAGAAATCGTTAATTTAAGTGATTGCAGGTCCATCATCTTTGTTTACAATCCTTATAGTGTGCAATATTATCTCATATTCACTGGCAGAATATTTTGGTATATCAAGAAATGTTGGCAGTCAATAATGGCCCAAGTATTGCACACAAAAATTCTGTAGAATTTAGGAACATTTTATTGCTAAAAAACAGTAGTTATATATACAGTAAAACATGGTTATAGCAAACCTTCAGAGACGGCAAAAAAAGTTCATTATAAACAAACTTTGTTATATCCAATAAAATTTTTGTTATTTTCTTCTCATGGGGCAATTTAATAAACATCACTTGGTAATAAGCTGACTTGTTATAAGCATGTTCATTATACAGGGGCGGATCTAGGAATTGCGGTTACGGGGAGTGCGACTTTATGAGGCAGTGGGGTCTGGGGGCGCCTTGAGGCCCCCAGTGGGTCCAGGGCAAAGCTCCCGGATTTTACAGATTTTATAGGGCTTGAAATATGTCTCCTATTTAGTCATTTGTACTATTTTCTATCATTTCTAATAAGGTGAAATTAATAAAATGACTCAAATTTTAAGGTTTCTGGAAAAAAATTAAGTTCTCCCAATAAAAACATTGCAAGAAATCAAAAGATTTTGTCATTTATTTCTCTGGGAGTGGAAGAAATTATTGCTTCTCTTATCGTTTAGTACATTTTTCTAAACAAGATACCCCAATTTACCTTAAATCCGCCACTGTTATAAGCATTTTCGTTGTAAGTATTTTCATTAGCGTGTTTTACTGTAATAAGAGTGAATACTCACTGTCCGTTAATCCCAAACATCATCAAATATCTCTCGTCGTTGTTCATATTGTATCCACCGACCGTAATTCCAAACACGATCGGACAATTGCTTGGTTCCTCCACCACTCTCAAAGAAAATGACGTGTTGGGCGTGTCTTTCGTTCCAACGGATTGTTCGGAAACAAAGTAGGTTTCTGAACTTCTACCCTCATACTTATTTGAACTGAAATAACAGTAAAGTAGACAATTAGATATGTACACATCAATTTGACATACATGTATTCACCCAGTAAAGTAGACAATTAGAAATGTACACATCAATTTGACATACATGTATTCACCCAAGATTCATGATTTTACTATATATATATATATATTTTTTAGATTTCTTCCACTAATCAAAACTCTGAACTCAGCTTTTGCAAACTCGGAACAAAGTTATGAGACATGGTTCTAATTTTTGACAATAGATCTTATTTCACAAATTCTAGATATTTTTTTTTCAAAAGTGCAAAGTTGTAAAAACATCAACCAAATCAGAAACTTGAGCAGGTCTATAGTTCCTAAAAATTTCTCGAGTGCGTGTTTTTACAAACAGAAACATTTTACCTCCAAATAGCAAGCAGCTCTTCTGAGCAAGGAGACAGAAAAAGGTGGTTGATAATCCAATCCCTTCAAAGTTCGCTTACCTGATAATTCCAGCACTGTTAATTACACAATAGGCATTGAAACAGGCACGGATCCATTTTTTCTCCTTTTTGTAAACATTTATCAATTCCTGCAATAAAAAAAAATAAGCAGCACCTGCATGTAATGTGTGATGTTTATATGTGTGAAATCTAATTGAGTTTAAATAAAATATAAGCGCTGTTACTCTTTAATCATTGGACATATAGCGTTCAAGGCTCAGTCCCAATCATCTCTGATTTCATGGCCATAAACTGGGAAAATACTCGAGTCAAATTTCTAAATCGATCTAATTCATAGAACAGTTCATACATGCCAACTTTTAAAAATCCCCATGGGGGATTTTGCGCGCGACGACCTTTTTTCAAAGCTCAAAATTCACGACATTTTAGCATGAAGATAAATATTTGTCCTTTCAAATAAAATATCAATCAAATCATTGTTAATGTATCATATATTAACACAACATCAAATGTGTTTGACCATTAACTATATAAAAAAAACTTTGAAAGATATACATTAATATTTTATTAAAATCATCTATTCAGCAAAAAATCTTCTCCAACAAGTCACATACACAATATCAAATAATATTTAAGGTTGCATCCTTTTACACCATACAATAAACATTGGCCGGTCTATATAAATTAAAGCACATGCATTTAGGTACGACTGCAAAGGCGATCTTGCTTGTCTGTAAACATGGGCTTGCAGAGACTGGTGGAATAATCTGCATTGCAACCAAAAAAGGAGTGATCTGCCCTGCTATGAAGTTTGCGAACAAAAGCTTTGCACCCATGACATCTGAAATAATTACCAGGAGAAAAAAACCCACATCAAAATATTCCGTTTTACTTGTAAATTAAGGCTACTTGCTAAATAAAAAATTCAGTACAGACTTGTGCGAATTACGCATCACAAAGTATATTTAATGAATACTACACTATATAGACTATATAATACATCGCTATAGATGGATAGATTTGGATAGCCTATATTATTATAGTTGGAAAAAATATATACTTGACGTACCTTATTGCAAATTTTGGATGCTGTCAGCGAGAGGCGGAATGTCCGATTGTTTGGTGGTGACACTAGCATCGTTGTCATTCACGTTTGTGTAAAGGATAGGTCAATTTGAAATCCGTCTTCCCGATTAATTACTATCAAAACATGCTTCGTACTGTCCAATAAACACCCCGACACAGGCAGACCAACCCGACACCATGCGACACAGGTAAACAGCAATGGCTGACTATTGTCCCGATTTGTGATTGGCCAGTTCAGAAATGACGCGGGATTTCCAATTCTGGTCACGAGATTTCACGATTATCCCGCTTTCAAACTCACTTTCAATCGTGAAATCGGAAATTTTGGTCGGAAAAAATTTCAAATCGGGATTTTAGGGTAATTTTGCTTTCCCGATCGGGAAAGCGGGAACGGAGGGTAAAATCGGGAAGATCCCGCCTAAATCGGGAAAGTTGGCATGTATGACAGTTACACAGGGGCATAACAAACTACAAACCTTACATGGAGGCATAACAATCTACAAACCTTACACGGGGGTATAACAATCTACAAACCTTACAAGGGGGCATAACAATCTACAAACCTTGATGGGGACAGTTATACGGATAGAGGCATAACAATCTACAAACCTTGGGGACGGAGAGGAGGTGAGGCATTTTGAACTGACACACAAAATGGCTATTTATAGCAACGCATGGATGGTAGATCCGACCAAAACTCGCATCTTCCTGGTTGCCCTCATATTTGACCTAAAATCAAATCAAGGAAAACTAATACAAAAAAATCTCCACGGAAACCAAGGTCAAAATACTTTATTTTCTCCACACTCATTTTCGTATGTAGAATATTTCTGAAAGTGTTCATTAAATGTATGTTAAATCATAAATCATCATTTGCCAATATTTAATTTTCAAGACAGAGATAGATATAATCAATACTTTCATGCTCGTTAACATACAGGTAAATACATACAGGTAAATACTAATCACTACTTTCCTAATCTCAGAGGGACAACAATTAAAACCATGCTCATACTTTTTAGCACTCCAATAATGTAATAAATGAAGAATAAACCAGTGTTGTATTTAGATGTATATATTCACAGTACCTCTGTACCGTTGAGAGAGATTTTAGTATACAGAAAGAAAGTACTATATATTCACAGTACCTCTGTACCGTTCAGAGAGATTCTAGTATACAGAAAGAAAGTACTATATTTACAGTACCTCTGTACTGTTGAGAGAGATTTTAGTATACAGAAAGAAAGTACTATATATTTACAGTACCTCTGTACTGTTGAGAGAGATTTTAGTATACAGAAAGAAAGTACTATATTCACAGTACCTCTGTACCGTTCAGAGAGATTCTAGTTTACAGAAAGAAAGTACTATATTTACAGTACCTCTGTACTGTTGAGAGAGATTCTAGTATACAGAAAGAAAGTACTATATTCACAGTACCTCTGTACCGTTCAGAGAGATTCTAGTATACAGAAAGAAAGTACTATATTTACAGTACCTCTGTACATTCACAGTACCTCTGTACTGTTGAGAGACTCTTGTACACAAGAAGGAAGTACTATCTATTCACAGTACCTCTGTACATTCACAGTACCTCTGTACCATTGAGAGACTCTAGTATACAGGAAGTACTATCTATACACAGTACCTCTGTTCCGTTGAGAGAGACGTAGAGTCTACAGGAAGGACCTGCAATATACTCAGATTCCCAGTCTCCGTAAATTCCAAAACCAAAGGTGTCTCCCCTCTTCACATTGGTTAATGAAAACCTGAAAGTGTTCATCAATTAGTTATTTTCTTTTTTTCAGAGCACAAATAATTTTACTACTGAGCAAGCGGTTTATAAGATTGCATAAACTGTCCCAACTTACTTTATATTGTGAGCAAAAAATACTTTTATTCCTTATAATTTGATTTGGTACATCATGCTTCATAAGTAATTATAAAGAAAATATTAATTTTACGACACGGACCAATTTGCCATAGCAACAAAATGGAAACACAACAATCAGACATATTGTGACGTCATTCCTCAGACGTCATATCACAGGACTAAACAGCAACTTTGTTTATACAATTTAGAGAATGTTGATAAAGTCAAATGACCCAATCAAATTGCATGTTACAATAAAATTACATCATCTAAAAAAACAAGAGGTACTGTGAGCAATGCTCACTAAGAATACCCCCCACTTACCCCAATCTCCCAAAGGGTGTTGGTAATAGGTATAAACTACCTCTTTTCTGAGTGTAAAAAACAAATGGCATGACAAACCGAACCATATTGCTACTTCGATGTCCAGTGCACTTGACCTTTGACCTTTTGACCCCAAAATCGATAGGGAACATCTTCATCCCATGGGTAGTCCATATATATGATATGGTGACGGTAGGTGGAAAGGATAATGCTTTAGAGTCCGGAAACCATTGCATCTACAGACGGACGGACGGACAGACAGACGGACAACCTGATTCCAGTATACCCCCCCCCCCCACAACTTGTTGCGGGGGGTATAATAACTAACAGCTAGAGCCCTGATTTCCATGATAATCATTGATTCCAGATTTGGCAGAAACTTTGATTACAGAATATTGTAATTAATAATTGGTATCAGATCGGGGTACATCAAGAAAAATTTTCTCTTCAAAAAATTATCATCCCATCACATGTGTCATTGCAACCAAGTTGAACCAAAGTGTTAATTTCCAATCTCTAGCCCACTTGTGTATGTCCTCCTTCATCAAACCTGTGCACCATAAGATTTTTGCGCATGTCCACCTAAATTATACAGTATCTGTAAATCACGAGATTTTTGTGCATGTCCACCTTAATTATACATGTAAACCATGAGAATTTTGTGCATGTCCACCTTAATTATACCTGTACACCATGAGATTTTTATGTATATCCCCCTTAATTATACCTGTAAACCATGAGATTGTTGTGTATGTCCACCTTAATTATACCTGTAAACCATGAGATTTTTGTGTATATGCACATAAATTATACCTGTACACGAGATTTTTGTGTATGTCCACCTTAATTATACAGTAACCATAAACCATGAGATTTTTGTGTATATGCACCTTAATTATACCTGTACACCATGAGATTTTTGTGTACGTCCACCTTAATTATACATGTACACCATGGGAATTTTGCGTATGTCCACCTTAATCATACCTCTGTACCATGACATTTTTTGACTCCTCGCCGGAGATACGATCCTGTTCTTTCCAGGGTTTTGGGGACATCTTCACATAGAACAGATCTCGTACACAGCCAATCAGCAGCTCATCTGGCAAATCTCCCCTCCCACCTTCCTCAACAGCATCATCTAAACAGTGAAAGATAATAGCTAATGTCTACAAGAATGGGGAAGTAAAGAATTGTATTAGTAGATTAAGGAGGTTAAGGGCTGTATTACTAGATTAAGGAGGTTAGGGGTTGTATTACTAAATTAAGGAGGTTAGGGTTGTTTACAATGATTAAGGAGGTTAGGGTTGTTTACAATGATTAAGGAGGTTAGGGTTGTTTACAATGATTAAGGAGGTTAGGGTTGTTTACAATGATTAAGGAGGTTAGGGTTGTTTACAATGATTAAGGAGGTTTGATATTGTCTACAAGGAAAAGGATGATAGGAAGTGTTTACATCATGTTTAGGATTGCCTATAAGATGAAGGACGATGATCTGCAATACTAAGAAGAACTAGCATTTTCTACAAGATTAAGGACAATAGCTTTGTTTGTTATGTTGAATAGAACTGCTGTGGTGGTCTAAAGGTAGAGCGGTCGCCCCGGATACGAAAGGTTGGGGTTGAATCCCGGCTGCTACAGACCTAAGTCGTTAAAACAGGAAGTGATAGTTCCATTGCCAAATGCTCGGCATCAGGTGTGGATGTCACAGGACCTCAGCGATGACCTTAAATACAGATGTCCCGCGTCACAGTAGGTGTGGCATGCTAAAGAACCCTCACTGCTCAATGGCTGTATAATAAGCGCCAAGTATAGGCCTAAATTTGAAGCCCTTCACCAGTATTGGTGACGTCTCCATATGAGTGAAAAATTCTCAAGAGGGATGTTAAACAAAATCATACAATCAATCACCATGATGAACATTGTTTGCAATTCTAAGTAAATTCTAAGTGGAACTAGCATTTTCCACAAGATTTCTTGAACGCAAAAACTGAGGGGCCCCGTCACAGCAGGTGTGGCACAACAAAAGATGTTTCTGTGCTCAAAGGCCATAAGCGCCAACCGTAGGCCTATATTTTGCATCCCTTCACCGGCAAAGGTGATGTTTCCATACAAGTGAGGAATGTTTGGGCGAGATGTTAAATGTAACCAACCAACTAGAGAACAACGAAAGTAAAGTTGTGGGGAAATTACGAGATAACACCATACCTAGTAGTTGGTGAGGTTGTTTAAAACTGTCAAGATATACATCAAGCACACACTAAATAACAAAAAGCAAAAAACATCCAACCGACCCACTCTATTTTTTTTTCAGCAGGTTACTGTAAACACATTTTTTTAGGCTTAAATCAACATTGAAGAAGATCGATTACCTTTGCTGAGAAATTGAACTTGAAAGTAAGGATGGGACTTAGTGAAGAACGCTCTGGACATGAAGCAACCATCCACCTCCTTCCCTTTCTCTGTGACTGGCCAATTTCTAAAAAACCAAATTATTCCACATAGTAAACCTTGCTTGCATGTCATTTTACACTATACCTACCATATGAAATCAAGAAGATAACCAACAGTAATTAACCTCAAAAATCCTATAGAGAATACAAAATCAAGAAGGTCAAACACAAACTGTTTAAAACACCAGTAGCCTGTCTTAGTTCAGAAATTGATCATACGCAGAACATACTCCTGCATATCACATCAACACTATGCATACAGGTGAAAATAAAATTTAGCTATATAAATATGAGAAGTTGATGACGGAGAAGCTAAAGTGATCCTGTTTGTCATAAAGCTAAGTTTGATAAGTTGGCAAAAATATCTACATTCAGTAAAACATCCAAACATAAAACAGATGTGAAAGACATTTAAAATTCACATTGTTGAGAAAATGCCATTATTTGTCCCTCATTATAATCTTTCTTACTGAATAAATTGCATTAATTCTGATGAAAATATGACATTTGAAGGTGGATTGCAATCTCATATGCATGATAGTCAGAAAATCACAAAATATTGCATGCTATACCAAATCTACATATTCAGAATACTCCTTTGGATAAAATCTAAATTTCTGGCTTCCCTAAGCACTAGCAACTTCAGCTAGCAAGCAATTTCTCTGCTGCTTCCTCAAAAACCTACTTTTTCCACATTTAACATAATTGTGGTCCATTATATACTCACTCTAACACCAAGTTTTCCGCATTTAACTTGTGACCTGAGTTACATACTTACTCTAACACAGAGTTTTCCACATTTAACTTGTGACCTGAGTTACATACTTACTCTAACACAGAGTTTTCCACATTTAACTTAATTGTGGTCCATTACATACTTACTCTAACACCGAGTTTTCCACATTTAACTTGTGACCTGAGTTACATACTTACTCTAACACCGAGTTTTCCACATTTAACTTAATTGTGGTCCATTACATACTCACTCTAACACCAAGTTTTCCACATTTAACTTGTGACCTGAGTTACATACTTACTCTAACACAGAGTTTTCCACATTTAACTTGTGACCTGAGTTACATACTTACTCTAACACAGAGTTTTCCACATTTAACTTGTGACCTGAGTTACATACTCACTCTAACACCGAGTTTTTCACATTTAACTTGTGACCTGAGTTACATACTTACTCTAACACCGAGTTTTCCACATTTAACTTGTGACCTGAGTTACATACTTACTCTAACACCGAGTTTTCCACATTTAACTTGTGACCTGAGTTACATACTTACTCTAACACCGAGTTTTCCACATTTAACTTGTGACCTGAGTTACATACTTACTCTAACACCGAGTTTTCCACATTTAACTTGTGACCTGAGTTACATACTTACTCTAACACAGAGTTTTCCATATTTAACTTGTGACCTGAGTTACATACTTACTCTAACACAGAGTTTTCCACATTTAACTTGTGACCTGAGTTACATACTCACTCTAACACAGAGTTTTCCACATTTAACTTGTGACCTGAGTTACATACTCACTCTAACACAGAGTTTTCCACATTTAACTTGTGACCTGAGTTACATACTTACTCTAACACAGAGTTTTCCACATTTAACTTGTGACCTGAGTTACATACTCACTCTAACACAGAGTTTTCCACATTTAACTTGTGACCTGAGTTACATACTCACTCTAACACAGAGTTTTCCACATTTAACTTGTGACCTGAGTTACATACTTACTCTAACACAGAGTTTTCCACATTTAACTTGTGACCTGAGTTACATACTTACTCTAACACAGAGTTTTCCACATTTAACTTGTGACCTGAGTTACATACTTACTCTAACACCGAGTTTTTCACATTTAACTTGTGACCTGAATTACATACTTACTCTAACACAGAGTTTTCCACATTTAACTTGTGACCTGAGTTACATACTTACTCTAACACAGAGTTTTCCACATTTAACTTGTGAACTGAGTTACATACTTACTCTAACACAGAGTTTTCCACATTTAACTTGTGACCTGAGTTACATACTCACTCTAACACCGAGTTTTCCACATTTAACTTGTGACCTGAGTTACATACTTACTCTAACACCGAGTTTTCCACATTTAACTTGTGACCTGAGTTACATACTTACTCTAACACCGAGTTTTTCACATTTAACTTGTGACCTGAGTTACATACTTACTCTAACACAGAGTTTTCCACATTTAACTTAATTGTGGTCCATTACATACTCACTCTAACACCAAGTTTTCCACATTTAACTTGTGACCTGAGTTACATACTTACTGTAACACCAAGTTTTCCACATTTAACTTGTGACCTGAGTTACATACTTACTCTAACACCGAGTTTTCCACATTTAACTTGTGACCAGTTACAAATTTGATGTCCATAAACTGGTCCTTAGTTTTCACGCTCCCAACAAACGGATCATCGGGTTTTCCTAATTCAATATTAGGGTAATCTGGCTCCTAATGATATACAATTAGAAAATTATCTATTTTAGCAAATTATTAAATTTGTTCATAGGTAAGAAATATACAAAGACTTTGGCAATGTCACCAGTAGTAATAAAAATTATATCTTTGTGAATAGGAGGTTGTGAGTTCGAGCCCCGGTCGTGCCAAGACTGAGGCAAGTCTGGGGCAATTCCCCTCTATGCCCGACACTCTGAAATTTAAACATGAGAGGTGTGGTCTTTCTGATATGACCTTAGAAAAATGGAGGTCCAGGTCATTTGTCGTGGCAGACGTTGGCACATGTATGTTAGAGAACCCTCACTGTTACGGTCCTGGGGTGCATTTTACAAGAGAACTTACAACTTACAACCAACTTTACATACTGGAATTCTCTCGTTTATTGTAAAATAATTCACTGCAATGTAAAATAGAGACAAAATAATGGTGCAAATCAAGTTTCAGAAACGTTTTAATTCCTTCATTTAAACTAATAACTGTGTAATATAATTTAAGACTAGTGACTTATATACCGGTAGTTGTAAGTTATTTTGTAAAAGGGGCCCCAGAGCGCTAAGTATAGGTCTACATTTGTCTGTCACTCAACCTAATGCTGAAGGACATAAAACACACAAATTGACCAGACTGCAGACCTGCCAATTTCAAAAAGATGTCATCAGCAGTTTTCAAATTATAACCCATGTTCAAGACATTGCAAGTGGGTTTTTTTTTTTAGCGAGACACAAATTTAGCAATTTGTCCATAATTATTTATGGGTATAAATATTTAATGAGAGCTAATTTTAGTGACTTTATAATTCCAGGAAAGATAACTATGACCTCCGATATGGAAGAAATTGTTAGTAATATTCAATTTTAGTGATCTTATCACCCTCGCTAATTATGTCAAAGTTAAATCCTCACTAAAAACTCTGCTTAATATATGAAATATGTCAGTAGCATGAAATCACGAAACAGCGGAGACACATAGCAATCTTAATTAATAAATATTGTCATACCTTCATTAAAATTCTGGAAACTACATCTGTCACATGCTTAGATACATCATTGATATCTGCTGAGCTGTCAAATGGCAGAACGACCTGCATTGGTTTACTGTTCACCAGGACATCAAAAAGAGGCTGAAATTTAAACCGCAAAGACGGTAATATCCAAAGTCTGATTCATCAAACTTCTAGATATTTCAACATTAAACTGCAAAGACGGTAATATCCAAAGTCTGATTCATCAAACTTCTAGATATTTCAACATTAAACCACGCAGACATTATTTTTAAAATACAAAACATTAAGAAATAAATCAACTGAATCAGAAATAAAAATTTGTATAATTTAATGCAATAAATAGTTCTGTCTTTAGTATGTGGATTGGAATTTTGTGGTGATTTTGGAGAAAATCAAATATACACAGCCCTAATAACCCCCCCTCCTCCCTCCCGCCTTCCTATTCCCTAATTTTCAGCTGGCTTTGACACTTCACACCAGCATAACTCAAGAAGTGTGGTACAAACAATTTCTTATATCACTATAACTCCTGCTTGTGAGTCTGATTGTGGCAGAACTGCATGAATGCAAAAAGACAAATTATCAAGATTTTTTTTCCAAATTTCAAAATCCGACTTTAAAAGGCCAAATGTCTGAGGGATTTTAAACTCAGTTCTATATCAGGTCCTGATATATCATATTCTCAAGCTTGTGACCATTAAATCAGCATTAATTAACTAGAATCGCAAATAACAAATGAGAAGACAGCATAGGGAGTCTGGGTAACATAGAGGTAGCGCTCTCGCTTCTCACCGCTGCCACCCATTGTTCAATCCCTGTGATCAGCAGTGGTTGTATGTGAGAGGGTAATTGGCGGTCACCCCCTCAGACACGGGGGTTTCCTCCGGGTGCTCCGGTTTCCTCTCATATAAATGACCCCCTAGTGCAAACATTTGTGCATTAAAGGACCCCATTGGAAATAAGCTTTCGAGCTTTCATGGGTTATCCTTGGTATTTATGTATGTATGTTTGTATGTATATACCGAATAAACATTTTTATATTTTTTTTTTATTCCCACCCTAATACAATTTATGTTTGATATTTATGTCTTATTTCGTTGGGGTAAGATTTAATGTTAAATTAAATACACAGGGTTCACATCTGATGCTGTTTTTTTTGTCAGGTGGCAGTAAAAAACGGATCAAACTAGTTTGCAACAATGTATTCATTGTCTGATGAAAGCAAAGTCAATTTCAAAAGAAATTTAGGAGAAAAATTCAGTGAATGTAATAGCGTTAAATCTAGGATCCAGAGAGGGCACACATATCATATGTCCAAAAGGGCACTTTTCGTTGCGGCAAGACAATTTCGGGGCACTTTCATTATATCATACTATGATAGTAATAGAATGATATCATTTAGCCTCTTTGAAAGTTAGTACCTGCTGCCTTGATTTTAAACTTTTCAACCTTGTGAAATAAGAACAATTGTTTACATTAACATATATTTTTAAAAAATTTATAGAGAAAAAAGGGCATGGTGCAGTTAAAAAGGGCATGGTGCAGTTAAAAGGGCATGGTGCAATTAAAAAGGACATGGCACCAGCCAAAAAGGGCATGATGTGGCACCATGCTAGTTTGCTTTAGATTTAACACTATTGACTAATGTAAATATTCTATTATGATGTCACAATGGAAAGCTTCCCATCCTGTAACTGCTTCAAACATCAGTGCATTAGTAGCCAATCAAAATGGTGCATTTATAACTGCCTCAAACATCAGTGCATTAGCCAATTAAATTGAAGATTACAAAACAGCTGCATAAGAATTTTGTATTCGGCCCCCCGTGTAATCAAATATTCACTTGAATCTCAAAAGTCACTGATTTGACATTTTCTGCTCATTCCACACGAGACAACAGTTCCACGAATTTGTGTGAATAACATTTATTCCCCCCCCCCCCCCCCCCCCCCCCCCCCCCCCCCCCAGTATAAAAATCCGCACATTTCTTATGATCACGGATAAAACATTTATGTGTAATTGTAAAGTAATCATACATATGATGTAGTAGAGAAATGGTATCTACGATGGACATCACAAACATCAAAGTGAATCTGATCAAAAAGAGGTTAATTAACCCTATGATATAACACGTAATTAGAAATTCATGCAAATCTTA
The DNA here is from genome assembly GCF_947568905.1 of Ostrea edulis. Taxonomy (NCBI): domain Eukaryota; kingdom Metazoa; phylum Mollusca; class Bivalvia; order Ostreida; family Ostreidae; genus Ostrea; species Ostrea edulis. Next base: position 53,800,028 of record NC_079171.1, read on the forward strand.
CGTCTTCTACTGCTACTTCATTGACATTGACATTCCAGCCATCTTTGAGGCGCAGTGCGACATGGTCTAAGCCTGCCCACGGAACACTGGTCTTCCCGTCCAGGATCTGCGCGATGCTTGATTTGACGCTGGGGTGAGAAACGACTAGAACACCGCCATTTTTAAAATCAGTGGTGGCTAAAATCAACAAAAATACAAGCTGCTATAAAAACTCGGAATCAGCACTCAATAAAACACACAAAAATATACATTTTTAAAACCTTAGAATTACCGTTCACTAAAAAATGACAAAAATGCACAACTATAAAAACTTGGAATCAGCACTGAATAAAAAAGACAAAAATATACATTTCTAAAAACCTTGGAAATAGCGTTCACTAAAAAATGACAAAAAACACTTTTCTAAAAACTCATAAGATATCTATAATACGGAAATTACAGAAGTTTTATGAAATTTTAGGAGCACTGTAATCAATATACCCGTCTGTGACAATGTTTATATGCATGAAATTTCATTTCATAGTACATATGTACTGTCTATTTTAATTCATAAAACCTAGCCCCCAAAACATTCAATTAACTAAACACAACATTAACTAACCCCCAAAAACATAATTAACTAACCCCCAAAAACATAATTAACTAAATACAACATAGACTAACCCCCAAAAACATAATTAACTAAATACAACAGAGACTAACCCCCAAAAACATAATTATCTAAATACAACATTAACTAACCCCCAAAAACATTATTAACTAAATACAACATAGACTAACCCCCAAAAACATAATTAACTAAATACAACATAGACTAACCCCCAAAAACATAATTAACTAAATACAACATTAACTAACCCCCAAAAACATAATTAACTAAATACAACATTAACTAACCCCCAAAAACATATAATTATCTAAACACAACATTATTAGACTAATCCCAAAAAACATAATTAACTAAATACAACATTAACTAACCCCCAAAAACATAATTAACTAAATACAACATTAACTAACCCCCAAAAACATTATTAACTAAATACAACATAGACTAACCCCCAAAAACATAATTAACTAAATACAACATAGACTAACCCCCAAAAACATAATTAACTAAATACAACATTAACTAACCCCCAAAAACATAATTAACTAAATACAACATTAACTAACCCCCAAAAACATATAATTATCTAAACACAACATTATTAGACTAATCCCAAAAAACATAATTAACTAAATACAACATTAACTAACCCCCAAAAACATAATTAACTAAATACAACATTAACTAACCCCCAAAAACATAATTAACTAAATACAACATAGATTAACCCCCAAAACATAATTAACTAAATACAACATAGACTAACCCCCAAAAACATAATTAACTAAATACAACATAGACTAACCCCCAAAAACATAATTAACTAAATACAACATTAACTAACTCCCAAAACGTATAATTAACTATAGCCCCCAAAACATTCAATTAACTAACCCCAAAAACGTATAAATAACTAGCCCCTAAAACGTACGTATAATTACCTAGATACAACATTAGCTAACCTTCGTTTGGAGGGAATGTGGATCCCCTTGAAGTTCGGATATTTTTGCCTCGAGCTGACACAAGGCGACAGACGGACGTCCCTATGACAGAGACATTACAGTCGTCTCCCAGCACCGCGACAAGCTGAGACAATCCCGCGTCTGACACAAGACTGCAGCCGTCTAAGTTTACCTAGTGGTCAAGGGAGACCATTCAGATTATAGCACAATTGAAAAATAATCAATGTTAGCATGCAATTAATATGTCAAGAGAGTTCTGAAGGAACCATAATTTTCAACTTCAATAGATAGAATAAGACACGTACTATAGCATTAAACAGAATGTGATAAAAAGATGCTTAAAATGGGAGTATAATGTAGAGAGGACTTCTCCTGCCACTGCCCACCCCCAACCCCACCTCCACACCTAGCCCCACCCCCAACCCCACCCCCACACCTAGATAAATATGCATGCAGCTACTGAATGATTCAAACAGGGAACTGATACATATCCACATTGGTATTCCTTTATTTTTCACACAATTTTTAACCAATAACTCAACCTTCACTATTTGCAACATTTCAGTCTGTGGTAAACAACTGGTTCAGCTTACACAAATTGTTTACTAGAATCTGCTAGAGACTATGACACAAAAAAAACCTTCAAATTTCTGGGGCGCAAATTAACAAAACAACTTACGACAAACTTTACATACTGGAATTTTCCAGTTTATTCACTCAAAATGCAAAATATATATTTCCAAAAAAATGTTGAAAACTATAAAGCCTCAAAAAAGTTTTACTTCATGCATTCACTCAAAGTAATAACAGTGTAATACAATTTTAAGACTTGTGACTTTGTCCTAAGTTGTTTTGTAAAACGGGCCCCTGGATATAACCTTTAAAATTATTGTGGAAATAAATGTAGAAAAAATATTGTGTTGGGTGTAAATATATATATTTCAACAAGGTAAGGGCAAAATAAGGGCATATAACAATCTTTTTAAATTCTGAGCTTACTTCCTGTAATTGTCTATTCTTTAATTCTAAGCTTACTTCCTGTATTTGTCTATTCTTTAATTCTAATCTTACTTCCTGTATTTGTCTATTCTTTAATTCTAAGCTTACTTCCTGTATTTGTCTATTCTTTAATTCTAAGCTTACTTCCTGTAATTGTCTATTCTTTATTTCTAAGCTTACTTCCTGTATTTGTCTATTCTTTAATTCTAAGCTTACTTCCTGTATTTGTCTATTCTTTAATTCTAAGCTTACTTCCTGTAATTGTCTATTCTTTAATTCTAAGCTTACTTCCTGTAATTGTCTATTCTATAATTCTAAGCTTACTTCCTGTAGCTTGCTGGCGCCGGTTAGGATTTCTGACAGCCATTTTACTCCCACATCTGTCAACATGGAACATCCCCGTAAATTAACTTTCTGCAGAGAGGAGAGAGTTCCCTGAAACAAATTACATTAAAAGATTATCACAGTTATCTCCCTTGGTCGTCAAAACTCAATGCCTACCATACTCTCAAGTCGCCACATTCAGTGTGAAAAATTTGACCTTGACCCTCACGGATGACTATAACTGTTTAAATGTCCATATGAACACATCAAAGTAAACTTGATGAATGGAAAGCATAACAGTCAATGTAGCATAGTCTTATTGCATTTGGAATTTCAAACATTTATATATTTGGATAGTGTGGATGGATGGTTTGATGGATAGTGCCAATGGATGTTTGACTGATAGAGTCAATGAGTGTTTGACGTAGAGTGTCAATGGATGTTTGACGAATAATGTGGATGTTTGATGGATAGTGTGGATGTTTGATAGATAGTGTGGATGTTTGATAGTGTGGATGTTTGATGTATAGTGTGGATGTTTGATGTATAGTGTGGATGTTTGATAGATAGTGTGGATGTTTGATAGATAGTGTGGATGTTTGATGTATAGTGTGGGTGTTTGATGGATAGTGTGGATGTTTGATCTATAGTGTGGATGTTTGATGTATAGTGTGGATGTTTGATAGATGGTGTGGATGTTTGATGTATAGTGTGGATGTTTGATAGATAGTGTGGATGTTTGATAGTGTGGATGTTTGATGTATAGTGTGGATGTTTGATAGATAGTGTGGATGTTTGATGGAGAGTGTGGATGTTTGATGGATAGTGTGAATGTTTGATAGTGTGGATGTTTGATAGATAGTGTGGATGTTTGATGTATAGTGTGGATGTTTGATAGATAATGTGGATGTTTGATGTATAGTGTGGATGTTTGATAGACAGTGTGGATGTTTGATAGATAGTGTGAATGTTTGATGTATAGTGTGGATGTTTGATGTATAGTGTGAATGTTTGATGTATAGTGTGGATGTTTGATAGATAGTGTGGGTGTTTCATGTATAGTGTGAATGTTTGATGGATAGTGTGGATGTTTGATGTATAGTGTGGATGTTTGATGGATAGTGTGGATGTTTGATGTATAGTATGGATGTTTGATAGATAGTGTGGATGTTTGATGTATAGTGTGGATGTTTGATAGATAGTGTGGATGTTTGATAGATAATGTGGATGTTTGATAGATTGTGTGGATGTTTGATAGATAGTGCAGATGTTTGATAGATAATGTGGATGTTTGATAGATAATATGGATGTTTGATGGATAGTGTGGATGTTTGATAGATAATGTGGATGTTTGATGTATAGTGTGGATGTTTGATAGTGTGGATGTTTGATGTATAGTGTGGATGTTTGATAGATAGTGTGGATGTTTGATAGTGTGGATGTTTGATAGATAGTGTGGATGTTTGATGTATAGTGTGGATGTTTGATAGATAGTGTGGATGTTTGATAGATAGTGTGGATGTTTGATAGATAGTGTGGATGTTTGATGTATAGTGTGGATGTTTGATAGATAGTGTGGATGTTTGATAGATAGTGTGGATGTTTGATGTATAGTGTGGATGTTTGATAGATAGTGTGGATGTTTGATAGACAGTGTGGATGTTTGATAGATAGTGTGAATGTTTGATGTATAGTGTGGATGTTTGATGTATAGTGTGAATGTTTGATGTATAGTGTGGATGTTTGATAGATAGTGTGGGTGTTTCATGTATAGTGTGAATGTTTGATGGATAGTGTGGATGTTTGATGTATAGTGTGGATGTTTGATGTATAGTGTGGATGTTTGATGGATAGTGTGGATGTTTGATGTATAGTGTGGATGTTTGATAGATAGTGTGGATGTTTGATGTATAGTGTGGATGTTTGATGTATAGTGTGGATGTTTAATAGATAGTGTGGATGTTTGATAGATAGTGTGAATGTTTGATGGATAGTGTGGATGTTTGATGGATAGTGTGGATGTTTGATAGATAGTGTGGATGTTTGATGTATAGTGTGGATGTTTGATAGTGTGGATGTTTGATAGACAGTGTGGATGTTTGATAGACAGTGTGGATGTTTGATAGATAGTGTGAATGTTTGATGGATAGTGTGGATGTTTGATGTATAGTGTGGATGTTTGATGGATAGTGTGGATGTTTGATGTATAGTGTGGATGTTTGATAGATAGTGTGGATGTTTGATAGTGTGGATGTTTGATGTATAGTGTGGATGTTTGATAGATAGTGTGAATGTTTGATGTATAGTGTGGATGTTTGATAGTGTGGATGTTTGATAGACAGTGTGGATGTTTGATAGACAGTGTGGATGTTTGATAGATAGTGTGAATGTTTGATAGATAGTGTGGATGTTTGATGTATAGTGTGGATGTTTGATAGATAGTGTGGATGTTTGATAGATAATGTGGATGTTTGATAGACAGTGTGGATGTTTGATAGATAGTGTGAATGTTTGATGTATAGTGTGGATGTTTGATGTATAGTGTGGATGTTTGATGGATAGTGTGGATGTTTGATAGATAGATATAGTGTGGATGTTTGATAGATAGTGTGGATGTTTGATAGTGTGGATGTTTGATGTATAGTGTGGATGTTTGATGTATAGTGTGGATGTTTGATGTATAGTGTGGATGTTTGATAGATAGTATGGATGTTTGATAGATAGTGTGGATGTTTGATAGTGTGGATGTTTGATAGATAATGTGGATGTTTGATGTATAGTGTGAATGTTTGATGGATAGTGTGGATGTTTGATGTATAGTGTGGATGTTTGATAGATAGTGTGGATGTTTGATAGATAGTGTGGATGTTTGATAGTGTGGATGTTTGATGTATAGTGTGGATGTTTGATAGATATTGTGGATGTTTGATGTATAGTGTGGATGTTTGATGGATAGTGTGGATGTTTGATAGATAGTGTGAATGTTTGATAATGTGGATGTTTGATGTATAGTGTGGATGTTTGATAGTGTGGATGTTTGATAGTGTGGATGTTTGATAGATAGTGTGGATGTTTGATAGATAGTGTGGATGTTTGATGGATAGTGTGGATGTTTGATGGATAGTGTGGATGTTTGATGGATGGTGTGGATCTTTGATGGATGGTGTGAATGGATAGTGTGAATGGATAGTTTGATGGATAGTGTGGATGGATAGATAGACAAAGAGATACAAAAGGAGGTTTTGAGAAAATCACACCTTTTTGGCCAGCCTGATCGTGTTGATAACTTGATCTGTACAGAAACCATTCCCTGTAAACTGTACCTCCTCCAAAGCAGCCCAGACAGTGTCCCCCAACAGTGTCTACACCAGCAAATCAAAATATGTACCATGTCAGATGTATCTTAATTAATACTGGTCTCACTGAATTAATGTTCCCAGTGCCTAATTATAGATATTGACTTCAATAATTCATTATATCAAACAATTTATATCTATATTCTATAATAACTGAACCTTGAAAATATTAAACATTTTATATCTATATTCTATCATAAGTGAACTTTGAATATATTAAACATTTTATATCTATATTCTATCATATCAAGTGAACCTTGAAAATATTATACATTTTATATCTATATTCTATCATATTAAGTGAACCTTGAATATTTTATATCTATACTCTATCATTAATGAACTTAGAAAATATTCTACATTTTATATCTATATTCTATCATAAGTGAACCTTAAATTTCTGCAGAGGAATGTATCCCCTTAAAAGGGACTCTTCTTTATCAAAGGTCAAGGTCTTCATTGCTGTTTTTGTTCATTAAAATGTTACTGCATCTGAAAATATATTCAAAATTACACATGAATCGAATGCAACAACCTCTGCTGACAGAGGGGGTGGGGGCTATTGTCAACACATCAGTAACAGTCTCTGCTGACAGGGGTGGGGTGGGGGGGGGGGGGGGGGGGTGTCAACACATCAGTAAGAATCTCTGATGACAGGGGGAGTTACTGTCAACACATCAGAACCCCACTACACTCCTCCTCATTTATGTAACTACACCCCTCCCCATTTCCCTTCAACCTTTTTCCATCCAAAAAAAGTAAACAAGAGGCCCATGGGCCACATCACTCACCTGAGTCACATTGGCCCATATCTGAAGACTTTCCATATATATTTGCATGTAAAACCTTAGTCCCTATTATGGCCCAAATTACCCTTTGCAAACTTGAATCTACACTATGTCAGAAAGCTTTCATGTAAATGTCAACTTTTTTGGCCCAATGGTTCTTGAGAAGAAGATTTTTAAAGCTTTTTCCTATATTTGTATGTAAAACTTTGCCCCCCCCCCCCCCCCCCCCACTTGTGGCCCCATCCTACCCCCCGGGGGCCATGATTTGAACAAACTTGAATCTGCACTATGTCAGAAACTTTTCATGTAAAAATCAGCTTTTCTGGCTCAGTGGTTCTTGAGAAGATTTTTCCTATATATTTGTATGTAAAACTTTGATCCCCTATTGTGGCCCCATCCAACCCCCGGAGCCCATGATTTGAACAAACTTGAATCTGCATTATGTCAGGAAGCTTTCATGTAAATCTCAGCTTTTCTGGCTCAGTGGTTCTTGAGAAGAAGATTTTTAAAGTTTTTCCCTATATATTTGTATGTAAAACTTTGATCCCCCCTTGTGGCCCCATCTTATCCCCGGGGGCCATGATTTGAACAAACTTGAATCTGCACTATGTCAGAAAGTTTTCATGTAAAAATCAGCTTTTCTGGCTCAGTGGTTCTTGAGAAAAAGATTTTTAAATGACCCCACCCTATTTTTGCATTTTTGTGATTATCTCTCCTGAACAAACTTGAAAGCCCTTCACCCAAGGATGCTTTTGGCCATGTTTGGTTGAAATTGGCCCAGTGGTTCTGGAGAAGAAGTCGAAAATGTGAAAAGTTTAACAGACAGACGGACAGACAACGGACAAAAAGCGATCAGAAAAGCTCACTTGAGCTCTCAGCTCAGGTGAGCTAACAAAACTAGAGCAGATTCTTTGTACCTGTCATTGAGTTAGCGGATTTTCTTGAAAAGTATTTGATGTAATAGTCTGTCTATGTTAACAGCCAGGAATGGAATTCAGGCAAAATGAAGGTAGAATTTGTAAATACAAGAAATAGATTTCATTTTTTAAAATACCGGAGAGTATATGACAGTGATTTTTTAAGACCCATTTTAGGTCCGAATATCAACCCTTTCCCCTCCCAAAAATTACCAATTTATTCCCAATTTAACTTGCAATTTCCCCAATAAAACAAAGCGGTGAAAAATATATTTGTTAAAAAATAAGTTCAATGTGAGTTGTTCATGTACGACATGACAAAGACGCACATCAATTCTAGATGATTTAGAAAGAATAGAGTAAAAAAAATTAAGAGCTTAAAGAAAACAAAGTTAAATATGTAAAATAAAAGAAGAATGACATCAATTTGTGTTTGATTTCTTGTTTGATATGATATATTTTAATAGCATATGTACAATAATGACTAGGTTTTCCCAATTTGATCAAAATGTTGACTAATTTTCCCAATTCGAAAGCCACAGGACCCTTTTCAAAAATGTTGAAAAATCACTGATGAACTGCAACATTTTACGCAGGCATACTTTTCAACGCTATCGCACTTGTTGAAATGTATAGTAACATGAAATGTCATAGTTTTGTCATAAACTTTGATCTGCCACAGCAATGGTACCCCCAGTATATCCACTTTGTACTACATCTATAATCATACTGTCCTACCCTTCTTTTTATTGTTCTCTTCTCACCACAGACAATCAATATATTGATTAATTGTATATTGTTTAACATCCCTCTTAACAATATTTCACTCATACCGAGACGTTACCATTGCCGGTGAAGGGCTACAAAATTTAAGCCTATGCTCGGCGGTTACGGCCTTTGAGCAGGGAGGGATCTTTATCGTGCCACACCAGCTGTGACACAGGACCTCGGTTTTTGCGGTCTCATCTAAAGGACCGCCCCATTTAGTCATTAACCTCTTACGACAAGCAAGGGGTACTGAGGATCTATTCCAACACGGATCCTCACGGGATCACAATCAATATAAAACGAGGGGTACTGAGGACCTATTCTTACCCGAATCCTCTCGGGATCACAATCAATATAAAACGAGGGGTTCTGAGGACCTATTCTAACCCGGATCCTCACGGGATCACAATCAATATAAAACGAGGGGTTCTGAGGACCTATTCTAACCCGGATCCTCACGGGATCACAATCAATATAAAACGAGGGGTTCCGAGGACCTATTCTAACCCGGATCCTCACGGGATCACAATCAATAATAATTATAAAACGTAGTGTGTGAACAAAACTTAGTTGTACATGTGTTTTCTGTATGTCTCCAATCATAAATGTTCTTTGTAGGACTATTGTAGTGCGCCTTGTGGGTCCATAATTGGTCAAATACAATATATTTTAAATATACCATTCCCTCATGCACTTTCAAAATTGAAATTCGTTTCTTAACGGTATACCCACACGTTTCTGATTGAACTGGAACAGGAAGGGAAAATGCACCGGACCAGACCAGGGACCCTGAATCTCTAGTCAGGTGCTCTACCATCTGAGCTATAACTGGCCACCGGCGATTGAACCCGACTGACCACTACATTACCAAAATACTGTCCCCTGTCACCTTTGACAGCTAGTATTAGTGTACATGTAAGTTGTTGAATTGTGCATTTTCCCGCGGTGCTGTCGACGTCTACTTTTCACTTGGTGCGTTCGCTTCATCAGTTCGTACTTACACACATTCGCTCACAGTCCTTTTGCCCTCTTTTCATTCCTCTACGGTCCGTTTACCTTCATTACCTAATCTCAATTTTGCACGCATTGCAAAGACGTAGTATAAATTGATATGGCCCATTAATTCCACATTTTTGATGCCATGGATATCAAACATGTCCGAGATTGCGGGGATCCGGGTTAGAATAGGTCCTCAGTACCCCTTGCTTGTCGTAAGAGGCGACTAAATGGGGGCGGTCCTTCGGATGATACCGCAAAAACCGAGGTCCCGTGTCACAGCAGGTGTGTCACGATAAAGATCCCTCCCTGCTCAATGTCCTTAAGCGCCGAACTTAGGCCTAAATTTTGCAGCCCTTCACCGGCAGTGGTGACGTCTCCATATGAGTGAAATATTCTCGAGAGGGACGTTAAACAACATTCAATCAATCAATCAATCGGATATTTTTTGGTTAAGCTCTTGAAATCTGATTAAGGAGGTATTCTACATCGTCATAATGGCTGACTTCCTTTTAAAACATGGTGGAAAATATAAATATCAGCAATATTTGTCTATACATTTAAAAAAAATTCTCACCTAGCGGTTAGCTCGTCGACTGCTCAACTGTAGATCGCGTGTTCGAGTTCAGCAGGGTTTTAAATTTTTCTCAGATAGCTTTCAACTAAAACTGTATTTTTTGACAAAATAAAGTAAATTTGAAAATTTTCAACTTCAAAATATTGTTGTACATATCCTCCACTTTTCATCCATATCAATTTTCTCTTGTGTAGCATACCTCCTTAAGGTACTTCAGGTAGATCGATCCTCCTGTGATGTCATAAGTTTTGGCAAAAATCTTCATTAAAGTAAACTTTGCTCATTATAGAAATATATGTTTCAGAGCCATTCTATCAGGGGCGGATCCAGGAATTGCGATGGGGGGGGGGGTAACTTTATGAGGCAGGGAGTCTCTCCTGGATTTTACAGATTTTATATAGGACTGGAAATATGTCTCCTATGTAGTCATGTTTACTATTTTCTAATCATTTTAATAAGGTAAATTTGATGAAATGATGTGCGCACGCATATTTTACTAGGTTTTGGAGGAAAATGTAAGTTCTTCCAATAAAATCAATTCAATAAATCAAAAGATTTTGTCATCTATTTCTCCGAGAGTGAAATAAATTATTGCTTCTTTTATCGTGTACATTTTTTTAAACTTAAGTTTGAAAATTAGGGGGGGGGGGTGTAACGACGAAAAGTGACCTCCGTAGAATATTGACCGGGGGTCATTTTTCTACGTAGAAATTTGACCTCCTGGTCAATATTCTACGTATAAAAATGACCCACTTTTTTGTAGAAATTATGGCCTTGGGGTAGAAAAATGACCCCGTAGAATAATGACCTTGTGTCATTTTTTTATATTAAAAAAATCTGGTTTTGGTAGGAATATTCTTGTTAAGCAAATACATAGGGGTAAAATCACGCAGCCTTATGATATGAAGTGTTCATTTCTAAAAGCTTTAAATTGATTGATTGAATATTGTTTAGCGTCACTCTCGAGAATAATTCACTCATATGGAGACGTCACCACTGCCGGTGAAGGGCTGCAAATTTTCGAGCTATGCTCGGCGCTTATGGCCTTTGAGCAGGGGGGGATCTTTATCGTGCCACACCAGCTGTGACACGGGACCTTGGTTTTTGCGGTCTCATCCAAAGGACCGCCCCATTTAATCGCCTTCTACGACAAGCAAGGGATGCTGAGGACCTATTATAACCCGGATCCAGTTTGAATAACAAAATTAAAAGGTCATGCTATACCTTATAAAACTGATACAAGATGTGTTATCCCCATTTAAAAGAAAACAAATAACAAGGCTATAACGATGTTCTATGACTATTAGAGCAAGAATACGCGCATTGGAATGAAAATTTTAAAACGCAGTCATTCTTTTATAATTCTTCACTCATATATTTCCGAATGAGCAAAACTAAGTACATATGTATATAGATAGGTGATCAAACTGACATTCTTACTTATGGCATAGTTCCACTCAGTTGAATTAAGCAGAAACAATTTTTTTTTATCTTACTGTTGATATATTTTGTGAAAATGACCACTGCTTTCATTTGTTTGACATCTTCAAAAAAGGTGGCAACATACACATTTTCTTTGGTTATTTATTAAATTAAATCATATCGAGTGGAAATTAAAACAGCTTTTATTAACTTTCATCCATCAATTTGATAAGTCACATGAGGGCGGGGTTACCTTAACATCATAGCTTTGATCCGCTCCGGTTATGTTATACATGCGCTTAACATTATAGCTTTGATCCTCCCCGGTTATGTTATACATGCGCTTAACATTATAGCTTTGATCCGCTCCGGTTATGTTATACATGCGCTTTGTGTAGTAACATAACATTAGTGGAACAGATCAAATTTTTTTTTAAGCATATAGATTGAGCTAGGCTATGCCTGTCCACTTCTCTGAAGAGAAAAGAAGCATCTATGTTTGATCAATATCATCATTGGAACGGGTGATTTTATCTGTGATAATGATAATATTGTTGAATACCATACAACCCCCCCCCCCCCCCGGTTTTTTTTTTTTTTTAATAAGGGGGTGGAATGGTATAGATCCCTACTATTATTATTACAAACAAAATTACCGGTTCCCATGATATCATTTTTGCATCTACTTCATTTCCTATACATAACTATTAAACACACCACGTATCATGACAGTGTGATTCAAACAGCAGGGGCCATGAATTTTACCAAGCTTTTATTGTTGGTGGTTTATTTCTTTTTAGATATTTTTATATGTAGGTCAGATGCTTATTTCTTTTTAGATATTTTTACATGTATCTCAGATGTTTATTTCTTTTTTAGATATTTTTATATGTAGGTCAGATGCTTATTTCTTTTTAGATATTTTTATATGTAGGTCAGATGTTTATTTCTTTTTAGGTATTTTACATGTAGGTCAGATGCTTATTTCTTTTTAGATATTTTTATATGTAGGTCAGATGCTTAGGCCAGGTTTGTAAAGATACTGCTATATTTAGAAGTAGGTCATCATGTAAGGCCGGCTTTCAGTACTTTCAGTACTTTGATTAGAAGTAGGTTCCCTAAAGGATAACCGGTTATCATTACAATTCTGCAATCATTTTTTTTTTTACTGGGCGCCACCAGATAACTGAAAAATTGTTGAGTGTGGCGAAAAACATCAATCAATCAATCAATCATTTTTTTTATTTAAAAAAAAAAATTCTTAACTATTTCGCAAAAAATATCACATAACGATTCTGCATATATATTTCCTGGATTACAGGTAAAACGGCATTTTTATGGCATAATTATTTTTAAAATTCTGACAATACAACATACAGCCCTGTATAAAATTCTAGCATTCATTCTTAGTTCTAAGAAGTCATACATCTGTATTACATACAATGTTCTAAACTGCATATCTATCAATTTGGTGCCAGACCATCTTACACGTCTGTTCGGGTACCACAATTGTAACCCACAGCCCTTAAACACCATTCAGGAAACCTCGTGTTTCATGTATTTCAAATCTTCTGTTGTCACATTTTTCTTTGTCACTTTCGCGTGGTGTTGCTGGTACTGTCAGAGGTATACTATCAGAGGTATACTATGATAGGTATACTGTCAGAGATGTACTGTCAGAGGTACTGTCATAGGTATACTGTCAGAGGTACTGTCAGAGGTATACTGTCAGAGGTATACTGTCAGAGATATACTGTCATAGGTATACTGTCAGAGGTATACTGTCAGAGATATACTGTCAGAGATATACTGTCATAGGTATACTGTCATAGGTATACTGTCAGAGGTATACTGTCAGAGGTACTGTCAGAGGTATGCTGTCAGAGATATACTGTCAGAGGTATACTGTCAGAGGTATACTGTCATAGGTATACTGTCAGAGGTATGCTGTCAGAGGTATACTGTCAGAGGTATACTGTCATAGGTATACTGTCATAGGTATACTGTCAGAGGTATACTGTCAGAGGTACTGTCAGAGGTATACTGTCAGAGATATACTGTCATAGGTATACTGTCAGAGGTATACTGTCAGAGGTATACTGCCATAGGTACTGTCATAGGTATACTGTCAGAGGTATACTGTCAGAGGTACTATCAGAGGTATACTGTCATAGGTATACTGTCATAGGTATACTGTCATAGGTATACTGTCAAAGGTGTACTGTCATAGGTATACTGTCAGAGGTATACTGTTATAGGTATACTATCAGAGGTATACTATGATAGGTATACTGTCAGAGATGTACTGTCAGAGGTACTGTCATAGGTATACTGTCAGAGGTACTGTCAGAGGTATACTGTCAGAGGTATACTGTCAGAGATATACTGTCATAGGTATACTGTCAGAGGTATACTGTCAGAGATATACTGTCAGAGATATACTGTCATAGGTATACTGTCATAGGTATACTGTCAGAGGTATACTGTCAGAGGTACTGTCAGAGGTATGCTGTCAGAGATATACTGTCAGAGGTATACTGTCAGAGGTATACTGTCATAGGTATACTGTCAGAGGTATGCTGTCAGAGGTATACTGTCAGAGGTATACTGTCATAGGTATACTGTCATAGGTATACTGTCAGAGGTATACTGTCAGAGGTACTGTCAGAGGTATACTGTCAGAGATATACTGTCATAGGTATACTGTCAGAGGTATACTGTCAGAGGTATACTGCCATAGGTACTGTCATAGGTATACTGTCAGAGGTATACTGTCAGAGGTACTATCAGAGGTATACTGTCATAGGTATACTGTCATAGGTATACTGTCATAGGTATACTGTCAAAGGTGTACTGTCATAGGTATACTGTCAGAGGTATACTGTTATAGGTATACTATCAGAGGTATACTGTCATAGGTATACTGTCAGAGATATACTGTCAAAGGTGTACTGTCATAGGTATACTGTCAGAGGTATACTGTTATAGGTATACTGTCAAAGGTATACTATCAGAGGTATACTGTCATAGGTATACTGTCATAGGTATACTGTCAGATGTATACTGTCAAAGGTGTACTGTCATAGGTATACTGTCAGATGTATACTGTCAAAGGTGTACTGTCATAGGTATACTGTCAGAGGTATACTGTCGGAAATGTATCAACACTTTTTGCGGAAAGTAAAAATAACCTTTTACAAAATTTGCGGAAAATTAATACGCCTGAGATAATCCACCCCTACCCTCACATCCAAGTGCACAGACAATTTGATTCATGATTCGATCGTGTATCCTTACTCTAAATCACCTGTGTGTTTTTGTTTGTGCTTTTTTTTGGCATCCCCCCCCCTCCCATCCCCAAGAATGAAAACAACTTTATATTAAGGATGTACTCTACATCGTCATAATGGCTGACTTCCTTTTAAAACATGGTGGAAAATATAAATATCAGCAATATTTGACTATTCATTTTCAAAATTCTCGCCTAGCTGAGTAGCTCAGTAGGTTAGCACGTCGACTGCTGAACTGTAGATCGCGTGTTCGAGTCCAGCAGGATTTTAAATTTTTCGCAGATTGCTTTCAACTAAAACCGTATTTTTTGACTAAATAAAGTAAATTTGAAAGTTTTCAGTTTCAAAATATTGTTGTACATATCCTACACTTTTCATCCAATTCAAATCTCTCTGGTGTAGCTTACCTCCTTCATACCGCCTCCACTTTCGCTGAACAATTCTTAAACACAAAGTTCATCTTTTGCCAATTTTTGGAGTCGACCCCCAATAAAAATTCAACAACAACAAAATTATTTGTTCTCAAATAAATACAGCATGTGTATTGTAGAGAAGTAATTCGTAATATATAATACAATATTGTACATAGCATGCAGTTAACATGGAGGACATGCCCTCTCCCTTATAACCATTAAAGATTTGCATAATCTTTTAAGTACAATAACATTTTTACAATTAAGAAGCTGTTTAAATTTATATCTGTCTGGTCTATTTGTATAATATCTACCTAAGTTTTCCAATCTTGATTTCTTAATAGTTTCATTAGTACATATAAATAAATAATGGAACTCATCAGCCAAATCATTATCATTACATAAAGTGCATACTCTTTCATTTCTTGGAATGTCTCTACAGGTAATCTAAAATTTGATGCTCTAAATCTACAGAGTATTTCTTTTTTATTTTTAGGAAGTTCATCTAAATAAAATTCAAAATTTGGTTCACTTTTAAAGATGGAATAATTAATTGCTTTTGACGAATTACATAAAAGTTCATTCCATTTCTGTATACTCTGATCCTTCAGTGTTTGTAATACCTTTGCATTTAACCAGTCTGTGTTTAAAAAAGCTTCATTTCCCCATACATATGACAATCCACACTCATTTAAAATGTTTCTAATGCATTTTATCCAAGTGTTATTATTATCTTTACATATAAGTGAATACATAATTTTTGTAACTTTTCTATTGTCTGATAAGATAATTTTTGACCAAAATTTGATTATTCTTGTTTTGATATTTATAGACAACGGATATCTTCCAAGTTCTCCATAAATAAAATAATTCAGAGTATTTTTATTTAAACTAAGTATATATTTACAGTATCGAATATGTAATTTTTTAATTATGGAAGTGTTTGAAAAATCCCAAATTTCACAACCATACAATAAAATCGGTTGTATAATTCTGTCAAAAAGGTCAGGTTGACATTTGATTGATAAGTTATTTTGCTTACATTTTTTAGCACATCAAAGATTGTTCTAGTTGCTATGTCATATTGATATTTTATATTATTGGTAAATGAGTCATTTTTATTAACAAATATACCAAGATACTTGAATTCATCAACAATTTCAATAGTTTTACAGTCATACATGAAATTGTAGCATGATACATTTCTTTTACCAAAAACCATTATTTTTGTCTTTTGTACATTAACCTTTAGACGCCATTTGTCACAATAGTCATAAAAAATATCAAGTTTATCTTACAAATCTTTTTCAGTTTGTGATAAAATAATCGTATCATCAGCATGGAGTAACAAAAGTAACTTGATATAGATTTGAATTTCATTTTCAAGTCTCTCTCGATCTTCCACAAGCGGAAGTCCAACAGCACATCTTGTTAACAAAAAAATTTCAAGGTCATTCAAGTAAATGGAAAATAAAAAAGGTGACAAAGAACCTGAGCCACGAATAGCCAAAAATGGCCCTTAGTCAGAACATGATATTATTCTCGGGGACAGAAACCAAGAATATCTATTTTTCAAATATGTTATCCTTTTTCCGATATCTTTTCATTTTTTTTAAGTTATTGACCTTCAAAGTACCCATTGTTTTGGCCAGATTGTTATTGACGTCGCAATTTTGCAACGTAACGTCACAATTTTACAACGTCTCATGTACTTTTACGTGAAAGTTCTCTAGGTATAAAAGTGAAACAAAAACACTATTCAGTGCAATTTAATTATGATATTGTAAATATTTAAATCTATCTATGTTAATTCTATATTAAAACACACACCTATATAGTATAATTGTACATCTCTTTCTCCTCTCTCTGTTTGTCTCCTTCCCTCTCTTTATATTTTTAAAAATTTTATATATGAAACCATTCAACAGTTTTAAAGTAATATTAATATTCAGTACCTCTTTACTTAGCTTTGTTATTTAAGTATGACATGAAGATAAACCCAATCCCAATATTTTAACTGTATAACCATTTATTGCACATATCGATATATTTTTTTTGGGGGGGGGGGGGTCTTAAAATGTACACGAAAACACGGTGGACCCAACCGTTGACTTACGAATAAGATCTATTGACCTATGTGTGTGCGTTTCAATATTACATGTAGTTTATGTTGCATATTGATCACTTCTTTTAACAATCTTTTATAAGTTTGCGGATTTTTATTTTTATTATTTATTTGGGGGGGGGGGTGTTATTATTATCCCGCATGTACATGTAATCACGCCAAAAACAGTAATATCCAGGCTTCGGACAGCGGCGTTATTTCAGACGCACTTTGCTACATGTACAACTTTGGACAGTGAGTAAACATTTTAACCCTATGTTTCACACTTTTATTTGTGTTTTGCTATATAGGGAGTTACGTTTATGATGTGTGTGTGTGTGGGGGGGGGGGGGGGGGGGGGGGGGGGGGGGGGGGGAGTAGGGAAATTGTTACAAAAGTAGCCGTACATGTACAGAATAACACATGAACATTTAGTTTAGCCATATGGATATAATTTATTTTACATTTGGCTAAGAAAATGTTCACGTAAAATATGTTCCATTTATCTAATTTCATTAGTTTCCTATCCGGATGATTTATTACAATAATATCTAGACCTGTGTGTATTTCAAAATGCCTTAATTATTATCATTAACTCCATAACATCTATGAAACGAATTCATTAATCAAAAAGTCTTATTCTGATACTGCTACATGGAAGGTGCTACATATAATAGAACCAAACTCCCTCCTCGCATATATTTGGTTAGTGTGCAAACAAAATGAAGCGGATGTTATTTTCACATAAATAGAAACAAGAATTTTATCAATCAAAGGGTTAACACCATAAAATTTGCTTATCTTAACACTTTCACATTTCTTCCTGTCATATAGGTTTAGTTCTTATCTTACATAAAATGCATGAGGGAAACCTTTTTCCGTTATCAGACACTTCCTAAGCAGGACAGTGGTTTAATAATGTGTTCAGTTCTTCCTTCTATAATGCTTAGTAATATTTTACTTAATTATGTAGGATAATATATTTCAAAAATAAATACATAAACTTTTACTTCAGGAACGAGTGTGATTTATATGTTCACCTCTATTTTAATCAGTATTAATGATATCGTCTTCTTTTTTCCATTTGTCTTTTTTATTTCGTTATAAGATTTGTGGTTTTGAATATTTGCTGTTAAGACTGAATTTTCCATGATAAATATAATTGAAACAATGAAATATACACTATTTTCGTTAACATTCTTTTTACATTATTTTTTTTTTTTTCGAATTATTCATTATTATTATCCCTTTACTGCCTTTTATTTTTGCTAATTAGATCAAATGTAATTATGTTTGTCAATGAATTTCATTTAAAAGCAAAACAAGATCCATATTGCTAGATATGTTTTTCGTATTCATATTTGTATGTATTTTTATATATTGATTTCTGACGAATGAAATATGCAATGGACCGGAATAGCTGTGTGTCGAAATATAACGGTACCCGATAACGTATGTCCAAATCGGTTGTAACACGTAAGTTTACAACGGAACGAATGTTGTAGATCGACTTGTAGCCTACAGTCTATTCTTTATATTGTTATGTGGACGCCTAATTTTTTTTCTGGTACCCATATATTGTACTATAACTTTAGAAATCATTAAACAATACGGGATAGGCCAATATATATTCGCATCTAAACTTGTAGCTTATCGAGTTAGGCACCCCCCGGTCCTCCAAGTCTTTTTATGTACTGCGACAGCGATTTCAACATGCTCATCAGTGCCAAGAAAACTGAATGCACGGAGATGAAACTTGTGAAGCCAGATATTTATTAAATTCAACGGCCTTCAGATAATTAAAATATATATAGTGTGATAACGTATAAAGAAAATGAGTGGAGGTAAAGGCGCAGCGCAGACGATGGGTGGATCTCGATTGTATCTGGAGTGGATTGGAGGACTTAGCTTCGTAATTGGTTGATCAAATAACTAAAACTGTTAACTAGTGCAAGGTTTTTGTAACTATACCTAACATGGTTACATATATATTCAAGTTCATATATTGAGCATATAATCTATTTGTATTAAACCTATAGTTTGGAAAAGTATTCGGATTTCGTGCATGGAATGTAAAATTCCGGTTATTTGCAGAACATAAAAAGTAAAAATTCACTTATCCCCCAGGCCTCGATCCAAAAAAAACTCTTAACTTCTATGCAGTATGTAATATACTGATTTACAATTCATTAAGATTTATTGGATCGATGCCCGGGGATTATACAATTTTTTGGTGCATATTGTTGGATATTATCAGCTTTTACAAAAATAACACAACTGTTATGGGTTCTGCATGTTATAATTTCTATATGCGTGAATTTTCGCGGAAAAAACACACTGGATTTATAAAGAAGAAGGTCTAAGCTATTTCATACCATGATGAAATATTGGAATGAAGATACTTTATTTTACTCAAAATCACAGGGCCATATTTGGGTATTCGTGGCTCTTGTTCTTTAATTATTCTAAAACATTTACCATCAACATTGCTCATCAAAAGTTTACTCCAGAGACCAATCCGCCACACCCTATCAAAAGCTTTTACGAAATCAACGAACGCCTATATAAAAATAATTTTTTCCCAGTGCCTTTGAACAACATATAATGAAAATATAGGATCGTTTGTAGAAACATTCTTTCTAAAACCAGCTTGTTTACATAAACTTAATTCTGCTTCGTCTGCATAAGTGTTTAATCTATCATTGATTATTGATGTAAATAATTGACTAAGGGGTCATCCATAATTGTCACCCATTTTCCAAAGTGTGCAAAGAGCACGCTCGGGGGGGGGGGGGGGGGGGGGGGGGTAAAAATCGACAATTTTACGGTACGCTCTTTTTTCTCTTCCGGATTTATTTCGTATCCGCGGAGTTAGGTTTTATTTTATCGTGAAAAGACGACAAAATAAGACAGAGACATCTTTATTTATTTTTTTCTATAAAAACAAAAATCTATTATGTACACAAGATTAGCACATTTATAAAACATTATATCATTCATATATAACAAGAAATAGGGGTACCAATATTAAAGAACTCATTGTTTGAACTAAATCGCTTATAAACTTCATTGTCGATCTTCTTGTTGGGAATTTGAAAATGGTTGATTTACTACACTTTTTGAGGGAGGGGGGGGTCTCAAAAAGTGTGCTTTTTGCACACTTTGGAAAATGGTTGACAATTATGGATGACCCCTAAGACATGATAAGAGAGTAATGCGTCAAACAACAAACAATCGCACGTTGATTTGATGTATTCATTAACAATATGGTCACAACCTTATGATTTGTTACGCTTCAATGATTTTATACATTGTAATATTTCACCTTCAGTAATAGGTGAATTAATAAAAGTATTTGATCCATTATGGGAATGTGAATCCACCCAATGCTAGAGTAAATCTTAAAAGTAAATAATGAGATCAATGAACTGTGCCACAAGCATTAGGCCTACGCTTTGCGATATATTCCAATACAATTTAAATACCCTAACCATGACTTGGCGAATTCTGTCAATTCACTTTAAACTATTTGTACTAAAGCTTGTCAACATAGAGAGGGAGAGAATATTCCAAGAGATTATTAACGAGTTATTGTATCCCTATAACTCTAATTATCACGTGCAATGTACTCTTAATTGTTTCTTAATTGCAAACTAATAATTAAGATGATGATTGCCTATATATCAAAACACTGTACAAAAATCAGATTGTTAACAGACGCATTGACCTCAGGCAAATCGCCACAATGTGATCCTTGCTTATTGATATATAATTACATCTATATAGATTTGAGTTTAGAGAGAGAGAGAGAGAGAGAGAGAGAGAGAGAGAGAGAGAGAGAGAGAGAGAGATGACACTTGCACACACACTGCCACACACAGTAGAAGATTTGACAGTCCGGTGTAAATATGTTTTCATTAGTGACTTTTCAGCTTTGTCGATTTGATGTTTGCTTATTAAAAGCGATCTTGTAACGAACGCAACCAACCTATTCACTTTTTTTTAAAATTATTATTATCAAATAGTCAAGAAAATATTTATTTTCGGACGAGGGCACTGAAGGAGAAAATAAGATTACTTTAAATCGTGACGATACCCTTGCTGCACGTGGCTATCGTACATGTATTTATTGGCACCGATCGATTGTTGATTATATAAATGGTTCATTAACAGAAAATGTACAGAAAACACTCAAAATACAATGATATAATCATGTTTACCTGCCCGACTGTGAGAATATATAAATATCATTTAACATACACTTATCCTCCATTGTAAATATTCATAATTCAACATGTCTGCCTACCTGTCTTTAGTGTAAAGAAAACTCCGTGTTGGGACAAGTTGCAGTGTATATCTTTTATCGTATTGAGTTTGGTTCAAGAAAATAACACAAGTACCACATGTATAAGTCTAATTCTTCTCCCGTAGGTTGGGAAACCGAAAGACTCTGAATTGAAATCCATTTGTTTCCATAATAGTAAGTTCATATCCAGACATTTAAAGGTCGGGGAATTCCGAAAGTGGGTCGATCTATCAAATTCTCCATTGAAGTTATTGATTTCTGTCCCATCAACCTCGTAAAAACCCTGGCTCGTCTGAATCAGTGATGCGGATCGCTGCGTTGATTCAAAGGTGGGATGGTTAACGTTGTTTTTTTCCCCCTTATATCTATTTATAGAAGTGTATGCTATCATGGGGAAAACCGTGGTTTCCTAGGTAAAAGACATCAAGAATACAGATTTAAAAAAAACAAAGATTAATTATCTATTTATTACAAGTATTATTATCATTTTTGAAAAAGGCGCATTTACACATTAGAACTTCAGAAATTATGAATATGCACGGGTAATTAATTGTGTATCACCATGGTGAAAATTCACATTGTGATATTTTGAAAATTCACATCATGATTTTTTGAAAATTCAAATCTTATTTTACAGTGTGAAACATTGACTTGTGTTTATATACTACCGAGCGGTCTTCTGTCGGGGGAGGGGTGGGTGTAAGTGTTGGGGGGGGGGGGGTGTATCTGACTGTATCGAAATGAAATGGAATAACATTTTTTAAAGATGGAATTTATGGTAAAATGGGTTTTCAATTTTGGACCAATGAATTATGAATTCGAATTTAGAACGATTACCATTTATTTATTTATTTATTTATGCAGCATGTTTTTGCGTGTGGGGGGTATTGGGTGGGGGTGGGTGGGTTACTTTGTCCTTCGAAAACACAATTAGTGTATCGCTTTAAAATCACTTGTGAGAATTAACTCAATGATTCAATTCAATTTTTTATTGTCCTTGAGTTAAATACAACTCATCGGAATACATCTAGTACATGATTGAAATTCTCATATCGTGTACAATTTTTTACACGAACTTTTATGGCTGATATATATGTAGTTTCCTCAGTGGTGGATCTAAAAAATTTAAAAAGGCGCATACATACACATGTAGTACTGTATAGAGTGTAGATGAAGTCATGTGCCTCATACATAGTACTGTATTATAAATCTTTAGAGTGTAGATGGTTTCACAGGCCTCATACATAGTACTGCATTATAAATCTTTTGCGTGTAGATGAAGTCACGGGCCTCATACATAGTACTTTATTATAAATGTATAGAGTGTAGATGAAGTCACGGGCCTCATACATAGTACTGCATTATAAATCTTTTGCGTGTAGATGAAGTCACGGGCCTCATACATAGTACTTTATTATAAATGTATAGAGTGTAAATGAAGTCACGGGCCTCATATAGTACTGTATTATAAATGTATAGAGTGTAGATGAAGTCACGGGCCTCATACATAGTACTTTATTATAAATCTTTTGGGTGTAGATGAAGTCACGGGCCTCATACATAGTACTGTATTATAAATATATCTATAGAGTGTAGATGAAGTCACGGGTCTCATACATAGTACTGTATTATAAATGTATAGAGTGTAGATGAAGTCACGGGCCTCATACAAAGTACTGTATTATAAATCTTTTGGGTGTAGATGAAGTCACGGGCACGGGCCTCATACATAGTACTGTATTTTTAATCTTATAGAGTGCCCGTATACAGAATTTGTTAGCGTTGCTAACAAATAGCTAATTGTAATATTTAGATTATAACAAATATGTTCACAATAAAAATCTGGGTTGATTTTATCTTTTGCAGAATTTATATTTGACCAGCTCTGAAACACATCTATCCAAAAACTGTTGGTTATTTTTACCCTTAAATTATTAATAAAATCTATTCCAAATACCCATATTTTTTCTATACAAGTCGCTATTGTTTAAAAGTCTGCATGATTTAGGGATTATATTTATTTATGATCTTCTTGATGAAAATAGTAACTTGTACAATTTGATTATGTACAAAATGAAAGCAATCCAACAAAGACAAGTTCTTATACAAGACAATACAAGAACTACAAAACCACTTTTGCCTATTATTCCCTCTACTATCTCAATATATTTCAAAGATAAAAAAGGTTGTAAAGATATGTATAAGCAATTGATAAGCCATAAAGCAACCAAAATTAAATCTATATCAAAATGGGAAGAAACAGAAGGTTTTTCAGAGCTAGAATGGAAAAATATATTTGAACTTCCTTTTAAAACAACTCAAGAATCTAAATTGCAATGGTTACTGTTTCAAATCTTACACAGAATATTTCCATGCAACTATTATTTACATAAACTTAGAATTGTTGATTCCCCAATTTGCACATTTTGCAAGAGGGATTTTGAAACTATTGATCACATATTTGTAGAATGTCCATGTGTGAAAGAGATCTGGTACGGAATTGAAGAATGGCTTTGCGAAAAACTGGACAGGCATATTAGTTTTGATATAGACAAGCAATTCTTTTTGAGCTAATAAGAATATACACAAGGTGGAAAATTTGATAATTCTGATGATAAAGCAATATATCTATATCAGTAAATTCTCAAGTATAAGCAAATTAAGTATAGATGCATCCAAAAAAAATTATCATTGATAGAATTACAGTTGATAAACTTTTGTTGTTGAAAAACTGCAGGTATAGGGAGTTTGAGAGATACTGGAAAAATATTTATGATAAATTATGATTGTGTTAGTGTATTAAAAAATTTTTTTTTTTAAATCTAAGATTGTGTTCCATGCCCCCTTTGTTTTATATGTTTTCTTTCTCTCTTTCTCTTTCTTTATATTTATGAGAATGTCTTTTGCATATGAATATTGATGGTATTATTGTGTAGTTAAATTACATATATGTATATAATGTAAAAGTCAAATAAAAAATTAAACAATAAAAAAAAACACCCAAAAAACAAATACCCAATTCGTCCGAACGAATGACTAATTTGTCGAAAAAATAGCTAAATTCGTTCGAACAAATTGCTAATTCGTCCGAACAAATTGCTAATTCTTCCAAACGAATTTCTATTTCGTCCGAACAAATAGCTAATTCGTCCGAACGAATTACTAATTTGTCCGAATGAATAGTTAATTCGTCCGAGCAAATTGCTAATTTGTCCGAACGAATTTCTATTTCGTCCGAACAAATTGGTAATTCGTCCGAACAAATTGCTAATTCGTCCGAACGAATTTCTATTTCGTCCGAACAAATTGCTAATTCGTTCAAACGAATTTCCATTTTGTCCGAACAAACAGCTAATTCGTCCGAACGAATTACTAATTTGTCCGAACAAATTTCTATATTGCGTCCGAACAAATTGGTAATTCGTCCGAACGAATTATACTAATTTGTCCGAAGAAATAGCGAATTCGTCCGAACGAATTACTAATTTGTCCGAACAAATAGCTAATTCGTCCGAACAAATAGCTAATTTGTCCGAACGATTTTCTATTTCGTCCGAACAAATAGCTAATTCGTCCGAACGAATAAT
Organism: Ostrea edulis; assembly: GCF_947568905.1. Lineage (NCBI taxonomy): Eukaryota > Metazoa > Mollusca > Bivalvia > Ostreida > Ostreidae > Ostrea > Ostrea edulis. Next base: position 53,825,447 of record NC_079171.1, read on the forward strand.
ATATTTTTATATGGCCTTTATATGCCGCCGTAAGTTCACACTTGAATGATTTTGGTCAGAAATTGATTGTCTGATTTATAATCAGGCCGTGTCGATTTTGGCGGTTTCTGGTAATTTCCATAAAATAATGCCTGACATGAATAAATTTTAACTCTAATTAAAATTGTTGGTAATGGTCAACATTTCGGACTATCGGACCGTCCGAATATTGAAAAGTCGGACTATCAGACCGTCGGGCTACCGGTAACCATGGTGGCTGTCGCTGGTGACCAGGGTCGCTCTAAAAACTACTCGAATCACCGGCTTCTGCGCATGCGTGATGTTTAACTCGAAGCGGTGCCCCGTTGGTTTTAAATCCCTAGTAATAATAAACCCCCTTCTCAGTTTTCTGTTTCGTATGCACATCATAACTTGAAAGATACAAATTAACTTGTATTATCAAACTCCAAAATTGATATTTTAATGCATAAGGTTTCTGAATTATGTCTAAGTGCAAGGTGAAGATAACAAATAGTGATCAATCTCATAAGCAATACAAAATAGATAGTTGGGCAAACACGGACCCCTGGACACACCAGAGGTGGGATCAGGTGCCTAGGAGGAGTAAGCATTCCCTGTTGACCGGTCACACGGTCTCATTCATTGTTAAGGCACATTTTCTGATATATTTAAATGGTTTTCGTAGGAACAGAAAGCTCTTTACCGGAAGTGATCTAACGGAAGACCTACTCATTACTAGTAATGAGTGTCTAGTTATTATTATTATTATTCTTTTTCTCCGGTACTTTTTTGTCCGGTAGTGTTCTCAGAAACTACAAAAGGGATCGATATGAAACTTTCCAGGATGATAGTATAGCGTTTGCAGATGTGCATAGGGATAGTCATTTTGTCTTCACGTGCATGCACGCGCGCGCACGTGCACTGCAATTTTGGTACAAAAAATGGAAAATCAGAATATTAAGGGGATCGATATGAAACCTAAATATGATGGTAGTATATCATTTGTAGATATCAAAAATGATATTTATTTTGTCTACACACGCACGCATGTGCGTGCACGTGCATTACAAAATTTGTACTCTAACTTTGGAATCAGTCTAACTTTTTTGTTCTTCATTGAAATGGCTTGATATTCATATCATAAGTAGATATTGAGACCCTTAACTGATTTGCATGGTCAAAATTACCAATTTGCACGCGCATGCACATGCGCTTCATTTTGATTGGATAGTACTAAAACGTCTGTAACTATCTTATTTATGAAGCGAATGAGATGATATTCACAACATACGTAGACAATATGTGTATCTATATTTTGGTGTAACAAAAAATGCCAACGTACACGCGCATGCGCGTGCAACGTTTTTCAAATGTTCAATATTTAAAGAACGATAACGTTTTTGTTTTTCATCAAATTCTATTGATATTAGGGATTTAGATGTGTCTTGGTACTCCTTACAAATTGCTGTGGTTAGAATTACTGCTCAGCACGTGCATGCACGTGTGCTGAATTCTGATTGGATGATTTTGAAATCGCTATAACTTCCTTATATGTGGTGGAAAGGTTATGAAATTCATACTGTGGGTATATGATACAAATGCCTGTTGAACGACATAAACAAAAATTCGGAATCATACACGCGTGCGCGTGTATGCACGTGCAACGCTTTCTTTCATTTCTTGGTACTGAAATGACCATATTGAACGTACTACATGTAATTAAAGGCTAAAATAAAATGATTTTTTGCTATAGATTCACAAGGACATCACTTTTTAATTGGGGGAGGTTTGGGGAACATCTGTAACGGTCCCCGTTACAATTAGAACTAGTTTTATTCAATGTGAAGGAAAATTATTTTAATTGCTCATCTGTTTCTCACATGTTATGGTAATTAAATGAATGACCCAGTTATTATATATTCATACTAACAATATAAGGGTATAATACCATTTAATTCGGGGGGGGGGGTGGGGGGGGGGGGCTGACAATTTTTAAAGTTAGATTATTCATTTATTCTCATGCCGTTAAAGGGCAAATTCTTCATTTCCACGATGATCAGAGACAGATTACCTATTTTTTGTTACTTCAAAAAGGAAAATTACATAACTCAAAAACTCTTTATTTTGTGTGAAGGGGGGGGGGGGGGTTAAAATAGCACCAGACAGGGACAGATTACCGTTGAGGACAGATGATTTATTTTCATAATTTTTGAGACACGTTATACATTTCTAAAATCTGCTTTTCTTTTGTAATATAAAGTCAAGTTCCTTTCTCATATTTGGTTGTTGTTTCTTTTTCTTATTTGTTTTTTTTTTTTAATTTATTCATTTATTTTTTGTAATTCAAAGTTAAAGGAAAATCTATTGTATAATTGCCTATTATATTACAATATTTCTTTTCAGACACTGATTTACAAATTAACGCCTCTTTACTTTATTGATCCTTGATTTTATGCTACTCAAATATAGATTCCAACAAATACCGGAAGTTGTCGTCTGAAGTAGAGTTATCTTTTCTTGGCCTAAGAGTTCAAAACTGTGCAGCAAGCTGGGATTTTATGTGGATAAAAACTATTTACATTGGGAATATTTGGAGTATTTGAGTCTGGATAAGTTCTAGGACATCATTTGCATTAGTGCATACGAGGATTTGTTTAACTTTTTTCAAGTAAGGTGTTTTATGACTTTGTTTACAAATCGTGTGCTACTTTCGATTCTTCCCTTGTGTATTTATATATGTGTGATAGAGAACAAAGCGGATAAGATGCCCCTGTGATTCAAGTTTGTAAAAAAATCATGGACCCAGGGGTAGGATGGGGCGACAATAGGGGATCAATTTTTACATACAAATATATAGGGAAAATCATTAAAAATCTTCTTCTGAAAAATCACTGGACCAGGAAAGTTTACATTCACATGAAAGTTTCCTGATCTAGTCCAGATTCAATTTTGAAAAAATCATGGCTCCCAGGAGTAGGTTGGGATCACAATAGGGATCAAAGTTTTACATGCGAATATATATAGGAAAACAGTGGCGTAGCCTGAGTTGATTAATGTGTACGCCTGTTTCACAACTTGCCGGAACAATAATAGAGAAAAACATGCCGTAACGACAACGGTTTAGACCCGGAAAGGTGTAACACTAACAAGATATCCAAGATATCAGTACCAATAGGGAGACTAATGTACCGCAGATACTGCAAACACTTATTTTTCACCTATGTTTGTAGCATTTAATAGGTTTTTTTTTTGATGTGTACGCCTGGGCGTTTTGAAGTAAACGTAGTTACGCACCTGGAAAAATCTTCAAATATGAGACAAGGTGAATCAGGTGAGCGATGTGGCCCATGGGCCTCTTGTTTAGCAATAGAAACAACAAATATAAATGTAGAAAATATTTATATACACATTTCAGTAGTTATATGACTCTATTTTAGAATTTCTAGATGTTCGATTGTTAGTTAGTCACAGTAAACCAATCATCAATTACGAAATTCTCCCTGATTCCCATCGCTATTTATAGACAGGTACGCCCACCACATGAAATTCTCCCCAATTCCCATCGCTATTTATAGGCAGGTACGTACCGCCCACCACATGAAATTCTCACCGATTCCCATCGCTATTTATAGGCAGGTACGCCCCCCACATGAAATTCTCCCTGATTCCCATCGCTATTTATAGGCAGGTACGCCCCCCACATGAAATTCTCACCGATTCCCATCGCTATTTATAGGCATATGCACCCACCACATGAAATTCTCCCTGATTCCCATCACTATTTATAGGCAGGTACGCCCACCACA
>NC_079171.1:53834252-53836752 GCF_947568905.1 Ostrea edulis
GTCACTGTCAATTACAAGACTCTCTGTGTGTTCATGTGTTGTCTCTGTCAATTACAAGGTACTAAAGACTCTCTATGTGTTCATGTGTTGTCACTGTCAATTACAAGGTACTAAAGACTCTCTGTGTGTTCATGTGTTGTCACTGTCAATTACAAGACTCTCTGTGTGTTGCAACATATTAAACTTGATAAATATATGAATATATGTGAGATTTATAGTTTCAATTCGACCCCCCCCCCACCAAAAAAAAAACCCACAACAAAACACCACCCTACCTATCTTCTCACTTCTAAATATGTGGGTAAGTAAACAGCAAACCAACATTTTTTAAGGATGGCCTTAGTAATATTGATTTAGTAAATTTCCATCCAAAATTTTTTGCATATAAATTAAAAATTCAAATCTTTTCTAGGCAGTACCGCCCACCAATAAACGGCGGAAGAATACAGGAGAAAAGGTTCCTCGTAAGAAACCCAAAGTTAAGGATGCCAGTGGAGTGGAAGATTCGACATCATCCTCTGTATCTTCAACGCTGGAATCACAGACGTCATTCTCTATATCTTCATCATCGGAATCGCAAACAGAGGTAGACCTCTCTGAATCTCAATATCCCTCCTGTTATCTGCTTGCTTATGATCAAGTCTTTTCTTTCTACCAGCAACACTATCTGGTAGTGTTGCAAAATTGGAACAAAATTGCAATAGATTATCGAATTGATTGCCATTTTCCACCACATTCAACACTTTTTAGCTCACCTAAGCCAAAGGCTTAAGTGAGCTTTTCTGATCAAAATTTGTCTGTGTCTGTCGTAGGTGTCGTTGTAAACTTTTCAAATTTTCATCTTTTTCTCCAGAACCACTGGGTCAATTTCAACCAAACTTGGCCAAAAGCATCCTTTTTGTTCAAATGAAAGGCCATACGCCCTTCAAAAGGAAGATAATCACATAAATGCAAAATTAAGGTAGGGTCATTTAAAATCTTGTTAAGAACCACTGGGCCAGAGGAGCTGACATTTCCATAAAAGCTTCCTGACATAATGCAGATTCAAGTTTGTTCAAATCAAGGCCCCCGGAGATAGGACTTTCTAAAACTTTCTTCTCTAGAACCGCACATGTGTAAAAAACTAAATGCATAATGATGTAGAGCAGGATAGCCTCTACCAAAATCGTAAATTTCGTGATCCCCTGGGTAGAGGTTCTGACCCCAGGGCGGGGCCAAATTTAGTGTACATAGTATATATGTTTAAGTTTCCTGATACTGTATAAAATGTGAATGCATCCTTAGAAATAGCAGAAAAGGAGGTATAAAAAGTGGCAAATTTCAAACCCCAGGGTTTTGACTTTAGGATGGGTCCAGAACAGGAATTTTTTGTAGATTTCATAGCCCATGGAAGTAGTGATACTTTTTCACTAGTACTCAGGTGACCAATAAGACCTGTGAACCTCTTGTTAGATAATAATGCAAATATGACATTAGTTTCTTATCTGAATCAGTTTTCCTATCTTCAATTGATGTCACTGTCTGAAGTTGTTTATATTTTTAGCAAGAATCTAACACAGAATCTATCAACAAACCAAAGACAAGTCCTAAAAAAAAACCAGGCGGATCAAAACAAAGCCATCTATCCTTCCCTAATACATCTGCCTCGGGTAAAAAATCTAACACAGAATCTATTAACAACCCATTGACAAGACCAGAGAAAAAAAAGTCTGCTTCTATGTATACAAAAAAATCTCTTCAAGAATTGAAGGTTTTTTATGCAGAGGAGCCTATGGACATGAAACTTTTCTTTGATACGGTAAAATCAAAAGCTGATGCCACGGTCACTGGAGCAAAAGTTGAGCAAATTATGAACACATTTAAGCGGATTACCGAAGAACAGTTGGGAATGTTCAGTATAGATTTAGATGATCTTTTCGAAACGAAGAAACAAGGTGATGATACAATCAAATCTAAGAAAACGAATGTAATGCATCACATTATGAACTCGACTGATGAGATTAACGATTTCTCTAAAATTGCTGTGGAAAAGAAAAAGTACAAAGATTCCAGGATAATCCGGTAAGTGGACAGGATAATCTGGTAAGTGGACAAGGCACACAACAAAGCCACCATTTGAGAAGATTTTTAAAAAATAAAGAAGTGGGCACCCATAACAACATTCACCACTTATTAAATTTGTTAGCACAGTGGACCATTATGTCCATGTTGATAAGATTCAGTAATGCTGGGGTTCCCGATTAATTGAAATGGGCTGGGTGTCTTAACAAATCGTTCCACATTCTTTTGTCAATGATTTAGTTTCAAGCCCTTTCGCAAAATCTTTGTCAAGTATTTTGGGGGTGTTTCATCCATAATTTGGATATTTTCCCTGCCATCTGAAAGTAAGATTATATTCAATGCATTAATTTATAGTTCTTTTCACCATGCATTACATCTGCGGTGTGATTAGTCGACAGGGGATGCTTACTCCTCCTAGGCGCCTTATCCCACCTCTGGT
>NC_079171.1:53841752-53869252 GCF_947568905.1 Ostrea edulis
AGCATCAGTGGGACAAGGGGGACATAAGTTGTAAATTTCAGGACTCCTGCACCCCTGGGGCCCTAGGGGTGGGGCAAAAACTGCCCAAAATTGACCAATTTTCAAAAATCTTTTTCTCAAGAACCACACACGTGTAAGAAAAACTAAATGCATGGTGATGAAGAGCAGGAAGTCCTCTACCAAAATTGTAAATTTCATGATCCCGGGGGTAGGGGTTCTGACCCCAGGGCAGGGCCAAACTTGTTATATAGTGCTTATGTGTAAAACACTTGAATAACATCTTCTTTAGTGCTATTTATACTAAATTGAAACTAAATGGATAGAGCAAGTAGTCTTTTACCAAAATTGTAAATTTAATGATCCCCAGGGTAAGGGTTCTGACCCCAGAGTAGGGCCAAACTTAGTATATAGCATTAATATGTAAGTTTGCTGATACTGTATAAAATCCAAATGCATACTTGCAGATGTTTTAATGTTAATATGTACACCTATTATTTAAAGCCTTTCATCAGTGAGGACAGTGAAGTTTTAAGATCACATCTTGTTTTATGCTGTTGCTGAACATTAGAATTTAGCTTAGATATTCAGAACAGAATTTTTTTTTCTAGATTTCATAGCCCTTGGAAGTAGTGATACTTTTTCACTAGAATTCAGATGACCGATAAGGCCTGCATGTGGGCCTCTTGTTCAAAATGGTCCTGTGGCTTTCGAATAGAGAAAAATTGCCAACATTTTGATCAAATTGGGAAAACCTAGTCAATATTGTAAATATGCTAAATATATCATATCAAACAAGAAATCAAACACAAATTGATGTCATTCTTCTATTATTTTCGACTATTCTTTCCAATTCATCTAAATTTGATGCATCTTTGTCATGTCGTAAGCGATTCACATTGAACTTATTTTTTAACAAATGTGTTTTTCGCCAGTTTTTATTATTGAGAAAAGTGCAAGTTAAATTGGGAAAATATTGGTAATTTTTGGGAGGGGAAAGGGCCGATATTCGGACCTAAAATGGGTCTTAAAAAGTCACTGATGATATGATGCATATTTGTTTCAGGCAGCAAAGAAAAGTAGAAAGAAAACTTGGGAAGAACATCATTGGCTGTGAATCAGATGTATGTTTTCTGCAGTCATTGTTTTCACCAGGTACAGATGCTCCCCAGCTGGTAATGATGTGTGAGGTAATGTTTTATACTCCACTCAACCATAAAGCTTGTAAAAGTGAGGTAATGTTTTATACTCCACTCAACCATAAAGCTTGTAAAAGTGAGGTAATGTTGAATACTCCACTCAACCATAAAGCTTGTAAAGGTGAGGTAATGTTGAATACTCCACTCAACCATAAAGCTTGTAAAAGTGAGGTAATGTTGAATACTCCACTCAACCATAAAGCTTGTAAAGGTGACGTAATGTATACTCCACTCAACCATAAAGCTTGTAAAGGTGAGGTAATGTTGAATACTCCACTCAACCATAAAGCTTGTAAAGGTGAGGTAATGTTGAATACTCCACTCAACCATAAAGCTTGTAAAAGTGAGGTAATGTTGAATACTCCACTCAACCATAAAGCTTGTAAAGGTGACGTAATGTATACTCCACTCAACCATGAGGCTTGTAAAAGTGATAGTCATTCGGAATGAATAGTCATTCGGAACTCTATTTAAAAGTGAAAAGTCATTCGGAACTCTAAAGTGAATAGTCATTCGGAACTCTTTTTAAAAGTGAATAGTCATTTGGAACTCGATCTTTATATTAAGGACAACAGACAAGAAACACATGAGTTAGAGTGGAAGAAACTTTCATATTATACATCAAAGGAAGGATTTTGAAGTACAAAATATCCGGAATATCAACTGTGAAAATGCTAAGAAAGCTGTGATCGGTTTACTCGGCAGTATGTTGCATCGAAACATCCTGAATTTTACATGACTGGTTACGTAGTTAATCAGATAGTGGAGTTTTTTTCCAAACATTGAAATATTTTTATTTATGTACAGTGTACAGTGTAACTTGTACAGTGTAACTGATAATAAATTATGATTAATATTTCCCTCTTTTAAATATAATTAAAACTTGATATATAAATATATGGTCACAGTCACTGATTTTGTACACTTTATGTTAAGTCTGAATGCATGTTTAGTTAAACTTGATATATAAATATATGGTCTCAGTCACTGTTTTTGTACACTTTATGTTAAGTCTGAATGCATGTTTATTAGTTTTTATTCATATTCTTTTACAGCGCATTTTTTTCAACAGAGTTCAGGATTAGATTTCTTGAATAAATTTCAAACTTAGTTTGAGTTTTCTTTTATTTGAACAGTCAAAATTTGAGTAAAATCTCTGACTTAGGTATACATGCCCAAGACCGAGTGTAATGTCAATATCGACGACATTGACAAAGAAACGGTAACGATTCGATATCGATACGTTATTGACGATATCGACAGTAAGGGGAACTCATTTAGTGCAACATAGCAAAATTTATACACAAGTGTAAAGAAATATAGTAGCTAGGACAGTCATAAGGAATTGTTTAACAATATTGATTCAATAACAACACGATATCGTCAGTAAAGGTATGTGATTATTAGAGTGGTACATATCGATATCGGTACAATGTCATGTTTGGTTTGTCGATATCGTATCTTCATCGTGTCTTGGACATAACTCGACTTAGGTCCAAGCGTCGGCTTAAAATCTTATCCAGAAATCCAGACCTGATTTACAAATTTTATTTATAGAACGAAACAGAAAAATGGTTCCATGACAATTGCTGCGAGTCTGTAAATTACTGCGAGTCTGTAATTTGTGACATAAATGCCACGTTTTAATGTCAGTAGTAATACTTACACCTTTACCTACTAGTATATTGTACTGTGCATTTAGATATTATTATTATTTTAATATTCATTTATAAAGTGCAAAATTACAAATAGTTTCCATGCACTGTACAATGTTTGTGGTAATAATCAATGATAATATACTAATAAAAGACCTGCAAGAGCTATAAAGGAAATGATAAAACAATAGAAAGAATTTAAATAAAACATGGTTAGTAAAATGACAAAGTGGTCGACTTTGACTTGACAAGATACAATTGGCATACCGGTATTCTTATGCTGGAACAAAATTCAGTTTGCAAGAGCTTGTACATGGAATCCTTGATGTTACACTGAATTTTACATTCACAAGCCATATTCACGCTTGAACAAGAGTGTTTTTAGGTTCTTGCAGAATGCTCCATGTGCTTGAAGCTCTCGAAGTTCCAGTGGCAGTTTATTCCACAATTGTGGACCTAGTGTTTTTATGCAGTCGTAAAGTCCTAAAACGATTCAGATTTGTTTGCATGATAACCCTAAAATCATGATGGGATATATGTTTAGCATGGAAAAATTAAACTTCACAGATCAACCTTATTTCTTACAGTGTTAATGGTCTAAACTCATGAGTGTCATGATTTCTTTGGACAGGTTAAGAGAGATCCACCTTCCAAACAACCAAGACAGGAGAAAACATGGATAGAGAATAAAATTAGTTCCAAAGTTATGGGGCAAATTGGAATGGAACTTCTCTGTGAAAGTGCTGGATCCTATTTTTCACCAAAGGTTGCAGGAATTGTATGCTTGAGATCAGAGGTAATTGATATTTGTTGTTAAACACCATGCTCATTTCTGTCCTCAAGCATTTTCTGACTCACAGGCAAGGCTTAAAAAATATGTACATAAATATCCAAACTACAATGAAAGAATGGACTTGTTTGTATACTCAAAAAAACACACATTGTTATATAGACACAGTGCTATTTAGCTCTCTGTTGTACATGTAATAAGTGATGTGCAAAAAAAATTGATTTGGAAAATTTGGTATTTTGATTTTCATTTTGTCTAAAACAAATCTAAATGAAAGGTAAAAATAACGAAGAGTGATCAATTAATAATGAAGATAACAAACTATAAGCAATACATTAATATTAACGGCAAACTAATGACTCAACTTTATGACAGATGGGATGGTTCCAGATTCTTAACTTTCCATATTTATGTAGCAATATTCCATTATCACCTGATAAAATCTCTCAACTGATTCAATATGCAAGAGCTTGTTCTGCATATAATCAGTTTTTAAATTTAGGCAGGCTACTGACAAACAAGTTGATGGTGCAGAAATTTTAACAGTCTCCTTTAAAGTCAGCATTTGACAAATTCTATGGTCGTTATAAAGATCTAGTTTGCAAGTACAACCTATCATTGGGTCAATTGCTGTTTGACCTGTTTCATACCGATTGTTAGGCTGTTCTTCGCACGCTGATTTTGACTAAGGATAAATCCGTTTACCTGATTAAGATATAGAGCTTACGGCGGGTGTGACCGGTCGACAGGAGATGCTTACTCCTCCAAGGCATCTGTAAATAGGGTGGGGTCATACAAAAATCTTTTTCTGAAGAACCACTGGTTTAGAAAAGTTGAAATTTACATGAAAGCTTTCTGACATAGTGCAGTTTTAAGTTTGTAGACTTGAACTAATATTTTAAGAGAATTATGATGAAAATGTATCAGAAATGAACTAAATAATTCTATGCTTGCTTTGTGCAAATAATTAAACAACAAACAAGTTAATTTACATCCTCATGTGGTGCATATATACCGGAATACTTCATGTAAGCAATATGAGGGAAAAGATGTCCAACATTTTTCAAGACTTCAAAAGAATGATCTTTATTGACCCCTGTTACAAATTGTGTACAGGTAGTTACTTTTTTAGCTCACCTGAGCTGAAAGCTCAAGTGAGCTTTCCTGATCGCTTTTTGTCCGTCATCTGTCTGTCTTCTGTTAAACTTTTCACATTTTCGACTATTCTATTGAAGTTTGTTCAAATCATGGCCCCTGGGGATAAGATGGGGCCCCAATAGGGGATCAAAGTTTTACATACAAATATATAGGAAAAATCTTCTTCTCAAGAACCACTGAGCCAGAAAAGCTGATTTTTACATGAAAACTTTCTGACATAGTGCAGATTCAAGTTTGTTCAAATCATGGCCCCGGGGGTAGGATGGGGCCACAAGGGAGATCAAAGTTTTACATACAAATATATAGTTAAAATCTTTTTCTCAATAACCACTGAATCAGAAAAGCTGATATTTACAAGAAAACTTTCTGACACTGCAGATTCAAGTTTGTTCAAATCATGGCCCCCGGGGTGTAGGATGGGGTCACAAGGGGGGGGGGGGTCAAAGTTTTACATACAAATATAGGAAAAGGCTTTTTAATCTTCTTCTCAAGAACCATTGGGCCAAAGAAGTTGACATTTACATGAAAGCTTTCTGACATAGTGTAGATTCAAGTTTGCAAAGGGTAGTTTGGGCCATAATAGTGACTAAGGTTTTACATGCAAATATATATGGAAAGTCTTCAGATATGGGCCAAGGTGACTCAGGTGAGCGATGTGGCCCATGGGCCTCTTGTTGTCTTTTATGATAGGCTTTTGTTATTTGACACCATCTCATGGATATGTTTTTGGTACCATGGTCTTTTATGATAGGCTTTTGTTATTTGACACCATCTCATGGATATGTTTTGGGTACCATGAATAGTGACCATTCATCTTGAACCTTTATGCTCCCACGACTTTTGAAGCATTTATGGATAATTTCCTCAAGCCGATGTGTCGTGTTCCTAGTTTGTGATCTTGAAATTCCAGATATATGGTGAAGCATAATACTTGTGCATGGACATTTTGTCCTACCATACTTTCATGATTCGGAATTAAAACTCATTAGATGGTGCTATTTATACCCTACTTCATTGAAAGTCGTGGACGAGTCGACTCTGAGGCTGTCGATGCATTGGATTGATCACCTGTCGTTCTTCAGAACCACTTCAATCAAACTTGACACAAATTATCCTTGGGTAAAGAAGATTCAAGTTTGTGCAAATAAGGATTGATTGATTGATTGATTGTACATTGTTTAGCATCCCTCTCGAGAATTTTTCACTTATATGAAGACGTCACCATTGCTAGTGAAGGTCTGCAAAATTTAGGCCTATGCTTGGCTCTTATTGCCTTTGAGCAAGGAGGGATATTTATCATGCCACATCTGCTGTGACACGGGACCTCGGTGTTTGCAGTCTCATCCAAAGGACCGCCCCATATAGTTGCCTCTTACGACAAGCAAGGGGTACTGAGGACCTATTCTAACCTGGATCCCCACAGGAGTCATATTCTTTTTAAACGGGAGTTAATGAAAAACCCGTAAAATAGGATGGTAATTTATATATTTAAAATCACTGGACCAGAAAAAGTGGAAACTTAAGGTAGTGATTGCAAGGCATCACGTGGTTTTTTCATGTAGTATCTAAAAAGAGACTATTTTCGTTTCCGATTCTGGAATGCGTTAAGTGCTTAAGCATCAGTAATAATGACAGACGATGGAAACAAAGACTTGTCAGCTATAACCAGACACAGGGTAAAGTGAAAATATGTTTGGAAATATACAAATCAAATACAATACAAATGCAAAATCCCTTATGTTTTAATTATCTTTTAAATAATAGTCATTAGGCCCTAAGTCTCCATGATACATACCCCACCCCACCCCCTGTTAATTTTCAGCACGTAAACTGCGAGGCCTATTAAAATCATGATATATAATGCTATGAATTTCATAACCTGTATATAGTGTTAGTGCACATAAATCTAAAATGCTACTATGTAACGTGGGTGTTAGGAGAAATCAAAAACTGTGTATTCTGAAATGCAACACTTGCTGTTAATATCTTTTTCTCAATTAGTTCAGTTATTTCTTATATGAAAAATAAGCAAGTTTTGTTGTCGTTTCATAATCACTTGGTTTGAAAGGAGAAAAAATAAAGACATTGCAGGTATCGACGTCACAAGGCACAGTTTTGGAGAAGGCTTATATAGGCTGCAAGCCTGCTGCCTAATCTTTTTATGTTTCATACATAATAAAGTATTGTTTAAATTGAAAACCATATAATTATGATAACTACAAAATATGTAAAAATATATTATAAAAAAATTCATAGATTCATTAATTTTCAATGACCCATGCAAACACTACCTTAAACGATAGCTTCCTGACATAGTGTAAATTTGATCCAAGTCTGTTCAAAATCATGACTGTTGGGGTAGGGTGGGTCCACAATATGAGATTAAAGTTTATATTCAGATAGGGAAAATATTGAAAATCTTCTTCACAAGAACAACAGAATCATGATTAGTCATATTAATTTGCAAGCACCACCTACTGTGGTCCCCAGAAGTAGGGTGGGGCCACAGTAGAGGGCTCAAGTTTTACATACAAATATTTGGGTATACAATGTATAGGAAAAATTATTTTTCTCTCGAATAACAGAACCATGTTTAGTCATTTTAATGTACTGGCATTGCCAGATAGGGCAAATTCTCATTTCTTCACATTGTGGCTGCTGGAAGTGGGGTGGGGCTAATGCAAGGTGAAGATAACGAACAGTGATCAATCTCATAACTCCTACAAGCAATACAAAATAGATAGTTGGGCAAACACGGACCTCTGGACACACCAGAGGTGGGATCAGGTGCCTAGGAGGAGTAAGCATCCCCTGTTGACCGGTCACACACCCCGTGAGCCCCATATCCTGATCAGGTAAACAGAGTTATCCGTAGTCAAAATCAGTGTGCCAAGAACGGCTTAACAATCGGTATGAAACACGTCAGACAGCATTTGACCCAATGCGAGGTTATATTGACGAACTAGATCGTTATAACGACCATAGAATTTGCGAAATGCTAACTTCAATCGAGACTGTTGAAATCCCTGTACCATCAACTTGTTTGTCAGTAGCTTACCTCGATTTAAAAACTTACTATACCCAGAACAAGTTCTTGCATATCGAATAAGTTGAGATATATAAACACCATATGCAGGTGATAATGGAATATTGCTACATAAATATGGGAAGTTGACGATGGAGAAGCTGAAATCATCCCGTTTGTCATACAGTTGAGTTGTCAGTTTGCCGTTAATGTCTACTTTCAATAAAATATCTAAGTAGGAAGCAGAAGTGGACGACTCTGTGGTGTCCTTTATTTCGAGCTCACAGGGATATATCAAATCGATATATGTGTTTTACAAACATTTCTTGTTTTGTTATTACATGTATATATTGATCCAGTCCAAATAAGGTGTAGATTATACAGCTTTGTGTTATTCTTAACATGTTTGTAGAGGTGTATTGTTTAAATGCAGGACTGCGTTTGTTGTATTTGCAGATTATGTTCCTGTTCTTGGACATTACAAAAGATCACATCCAGGCCCTAGAAGAAGACAAATCTTTGGAAAGAATGAATGCTAAGATATCATACACAGAAATCTATGACATTCTAAAACCAGAGGATAGATCTAAATTTATGGATATTCTGTTATATTTTGCTGCTATCCAGAGCTGCAACTTCAATTCTCTACTCTAAATCAGGCTTGTAATTTGTTACTGTGGTCAGTTAATTACAATTATTCATAATTCTATGGTACATTTGATTTAAGATGACCAGACAAATAACAGCTAGTTCTGTATATGTAATATATTGATCTGCAACAACTATTAAACATGCAATTGTTTGACTTTTTAGCTCATCTTTCTGTTCACCATCTGTCTGTAAACTTTTCACCTTCATCTTCTTCAGAAGCACTGGACCAGTTTCAATCAAACTTGGCACAAATCATCCTTGGGTGAATGGGAAGCACAAATCATCCTTGGGTGAAGGGAATACAAGTTTATTGAAATGAAGGATCATGTTCCTTTCAAATGGGGAAATATTCAACAAAGGTAGAAATAGGATGGTCGTTTAAAAGCCTTCTTCTCATGAAGCACACTGGGCCATTAAGTTGCAATTAGTATGAAATTATCCTGATATAGAGAAAATTCAAGTTTATTTACCCCCCCCCCCTCCCCGAGTAGGGTGAGGTCGCAATAGGTTTGCTGATGCAGGATTGAAACTGGGTGCATATGTAGAAAAGAAGAAGAAAAAAAAAAAAAGGGTATAAGTCCTGAATTGCACAACTCTAGGGTTTTGACTTAAGGATGGGTCCAAATTAATCATCTCATTTTAATTTTACATATATTATGTCTTTCATCAGTATGGGTACTTTCAGGAACATTTAAGTTTTAAGAGAACATCTTGTTTTATACTGCTGCTGAACATTAGAATTTTATACCTTAGATACACAGTAGGATTTTTTCTTTTTAAATTTCTAAGTTAATATTCCCAAGTGATATTTTTTACTACTACTCAAGTGAACAAGAAGGCCTGTGGGTCTGTTATATTTTGTATATAGAATTGTTATGGCAAGGCCTTTGATATTATACCATGATCTATGTGACGGGGACTATTTTGAATTTAAGCAAACTTTGACCAATTTAAATTTGAATCAAACGTGGTACAAAATACCCTTTTTGTAAAAGGAATTAACTTTGTTTAAATGAATGGTCATGTCCTTTTGAGAAAGGTGGGGGGTATGAAAAAAAAGCACATTTGATGTGTGTCTTTTAAATTTTTTTCAAGAACCACTGCACTAGAATGCCAATAATTACAAAGAAGCTTTTTTACGAAGTTTACTTTCAAGTTTATTGATACCTTATTCCCAAGGACTTACAATGGGCCACTGGTGGAATTTACAGGGAAAAAATCGAATACTGTAAACGTACTTTTTTCCACGGGTTCTTAAGTCCGCGGAATCACAATTTCTGTTTATTCCGCGGGTAGAAAATTGGGCGGATTTCTTAGATTGCCACTTAATGTACTTCATTTACTTTAAGTATGCTGGGATAAATTTCCGCGGAAAATTTTTGACCGCGTACATAGCGTAAATTAATACCGCGCGGAAAAAAGTACTTCTACAGTATTTCTCTCAGGAATCATTCAGCCAATTTCAACCAAACTTGATACAAAATATCCTTTAGTAATGGGCATCAAGTTTTTTAATGGAGTGCGAGACCTATTTGCTGAGGGAGATATTGGTGGGAAAGATAAAAATTGAGTGCTTTTCTTCCAAACTTCAATACAAATTTTTAACTGAATGTTAATAGCACTGTCCTATGGATCTCAGAATTTCATAGATGATTGTCATTACAACCTCACAAAATCTCACATTACTTTTATAAATTAAAATGTATTATGCCATTCTGGTTCAATGAGGGCTACATGTAATATTTCTTCTTCACGGTTTTGGTTCAGTGATTACTCTAATTTAATTACTATTGTTTATTGTTAACTTTAGTATTATTCTATGTCTTTTATACGCCCGTCTAAGACGAAATATGTTATGGCGATCGTATCTGTCCTTGCGATCGTTTGTCCTGCTTCGTTTCTGGCTCATATCTTAAATACTATGAGACCAAGAATCATCAAACTTTGTCAGAAGATACATCTTGGACAGAGGGTGGGTCGCATTTTGAATTAGGTCACTGTGATCTTTGATTAAGGCGACACAACAAAATATGGCAAAATCCTGTTTGACTAGTAACTCAACAATTATTTGGTCTACAATCACCAAACTTTGTCGCGGCCTAAATCAAGGTCACTGTGACCTATGATTAAGATGTTGTGTCATATATGGCATAACCCTTTTTGGAGTCCAGAATAAAAAGAAAACCACTTTATAAATGTGTGCATCTGTAGGGAAATGTAAATTGCAGCTTAAAGTAGGGTCATTATAAAACTTTTTTAGAATGGTATTTATTTAAAATAACTTCGTTGTAAGGGAAGTAATCCCTATATATTTAAGAGAGTAATGCAGTGTCTAATAAATTATTATTACATCAAGGAGATGCATCTGATTAGATCATCTGATACTGTGCTATTGATCGAGTTTAATGTAACAAGGCTATGGGAATAATTGGGGCATTTTTATACAACCTAAAATAAGTAATTCATACCATGTGAAAGAAATAATCTAAATGCATGTTGAAAAAAATGAAAATATGTTTTGAAGTATTTCTGAAGTTATTTCAACAAAGTCAATAGATGTTTTGACAAGTCAAATGCAATGTGCAATAGACACCTTAAAAGCTTGTAAGGATTGATCTTGCTTTTATCTCAGACCTTAGAGCAGAGCTTTGTACCAAATAAGGCTTACGTGATTTTGTGTCATGCATTACAGTTAATAAACATCTGGTGGGCGTATCATGTTTCATAGCAATTTATTTATGTAATCATTGTTCTTTGTTTTAGTTTAGTTTACATGCGTTTAGGATAATTGTACAAATCAGATCAGACGCCATATACATGTACAGTAATGATAATAGCTATTTCAATTGTATATGGTTTTTATATATTGAATAATTATTTATTGGATTTGAATTTTTAAAAATAGAAGTGGAATAAAATTGTATGCAGTAGTATATTTAGCAATTGATATATATAATTTTTTACATTGTGTACTTTTGATGATATTCAGAACCAATGAACGTGTACATGCTTGGTTCTCATGGTTTATTCAGTTGTTCCATAATATATATTTTTAATTGTTTTGTTTTAAAATTGATGGAATGTGTGTCGATATCTACAATAAATTTACAATGAACATTTCTAAATAGCAAGTAAATTGTGTTGTTTTTGTCACTCTGTTCAACATTTAAAATCTGGAATGTTCTTCATCTTTCAACCATAGTCCAGCTGGACATGTCATTACTGGTGATGTTGATACATAGTCCAGCTGGACATGTCATTACTGGTGATGTTGATATAGTTGAAAATGAGGACCTCAAATCACTTATTCTGAAAGGTCCTAAATACAGAGAGCCTGTCTTTAAATTGGCGACAGAACTTCATCTTTATTATGAATTATGTCGGAGGTTATGCCAGACGATGGGCTAAATTTGAAAAAGAAGAACTTGATACATTATCAGAATGGGTTAAAAGCATCAGAGGAATATTTAAATTCCGCATTAGACACATTTAAAAAAAAAAAAAAAAGTATGTACTGTCTATCCTAATATGTTTAGTAAACCAGAAGTGATTAAAGAATTAGATAGTTTACATGAGGAATACATTGTATGTTTTGGTTCCAGCTGACAAAGCTTGTAACAACATTGTCTTTGTTTATAAGGCTAATTATTACAACTGTATTTTAAACGAACTTGGCATTACTTTCAATTTTGGTAATCGTACTTATACTATATACAACTCCCCTCTCAAAAGATGAAATTCTTCAAACCCATGCTTCAGTTTTAGACACATTTAATATCCCAGTCAATGGGTCAAATGAATATGAGTTATCGTACCTATACTGGATTCCTAAACTTCATAAAAACCCTTACAAAGAAAGATACGTTGCTGGATCCAGTAAGTGCTCTACCAAGCCCCTATCTTTCCTCCTCACAAAAATATTAACAGCTGTGAAGGAGAAACTTCAAACTTGCTGTACGACTACATGTATATGCCAGAAGTGGTGTTAATCAAATGTGGATTCTGAAATATTTTTAAGAACATTTAGTAAACTTGAAATCGCAAAACTTTTCCCAAATCAATAACATCAAAACCTACGACTTTTCAACACTATACACGACCATTCCTCACGATAAATTAAAGGTTATAGACTTTTTGACATCATAGACAGTTAAATGCTTCTTCAACAAAAAAGGAAATATTCATATCTAGTGATCAGTCATCCCAAACTTACTATGTTAAACACCACTCTGATTCGACGCACAAGTACTTTGAAGTTGAAATAAAAAATATGCCAGAGTTCCTCATTGACAATATCTTCGTGGTCTTTGGTGATCAGGTCTTCCAACAGTCTGTTGAAATTTCCATGGACACGAATTGTTGCTCCTTTGCTAACGGACCTGTTTTTATATTCATATGAAGCAGAACTTATTCATAAACTTCTACGTGATAAGAAAAAAATCCCTTGCTGTGGCCTTCAATTCGACATTTAGATATATCGACGTTTTGTCTATTAACAATAACTTTCATTCATATTTTGATTCGATATATCCCTGTGAGCTCGAAATAAAATACACCACAGAGTCGTCCACTTCTGCTTCCTACTTAGATATTTTATTGAAAGTAGACATTAACGGCAAACTGACAACTCAATTGTATGACAAACGGGATGATTTCAGCTTCTCCATCGTCAACTTCCCATATCCATGTAGCAATATTCCATTATCACCTGTATATGGTGTTTATATCTCTCAACTGATTCGATACGCAAGAGATTGTTCTGTGTATAGTAAGTTTTTAAATCGAGGCAAGCTACTGACAAACAAGTTGATGGTACAGGGGTTTCAACAGTCTCGATTGAAATCAGCATTTCGCAAAGTCTATGGTCGTTATAACGATCTAGTTCGTCAATACAACCTATCATTGGGTCAAATGGTGTCTGACGCGTTTCATAGATTATTTGGCCGTTCTTGGCACACTGATTTTGACAACGGATAACTCCGTTTATCTGATCAAGATAAACGGCTCACTGCGAGGGTGACCGGTCGACAGGGGATGCTAACTCCTCCTAGACACCTGATCCCATCTCTGATATATCCAGTGGTCCATGTTTGCCCAACTATATATTTTTATTTCTTATTCGTTTTCTTCACCTTTCATGGAAACATCACCATTGCCGGCACAAGGCTGCAAAATTTAAGCCTATGTTCGGTGCTTACGGCCTGTGTAGGTCGCACCTTACGACAAGCTTACTGAAGACCTATTCTAAACCGAGCCCTGACGACGACAACGTACACTGTAACAGTGATCAATCACTCCCACAAATAATGCAAAATGAACAGTTGGTCAAACACATACTCCTGGATATACTAGAGGAGTGATCAGGTGTCTAGGAGGAGTAAGCATCCCCCGGTCACCGTTTATCGCCATATCGAATTTCATTCCTATATATATATCACTGTGTTTGTGTCGCTCTGTTCACTTGTGACATTTAAAACTCAGTAAACTTATTGTACAGGATAATCGATGAATTGTATACAGAGCTGCAAAAGCAAAACATACAACAAATATTTATTGTAAAGAGGTATAGCGCATTTGCTGACGAAAAGGCCGACTCAGAAATCTAAATGGAAAACACCGGTTTCCAATAATAGACTGGCGTGTTATATTTAGATATAAGGCCAACGTTTTTTGATGTTTCGTTAACCAAGATTAACTGCCGCAGTTTATCATTACTGACATTTATATGAGTTGTTCTTTAATCAATAAACCATTTTCCTATTTGGAATGATGGACAGTACAATATTTTCATAGGTGCATTCATATTAATTACACACCAACCCTTTTACATGTGGCATTACTTAACTGACTGTCTTTTTCTGACATGACTGCAGCACCTTTAATAGATTTCATCAGTTCATTTGCCGTTGGTTGATAATTCGAGTGTTTAGCTTTGCCTAAATATCATATGACAGTTGCTACATGAGTTTTTATATTTACTCTTGAGAAGTCAAACTGTATAACAGTTCTTTTCCTCCCTTGACCTATTTTTACTTATTACATGCTGTGCATTTGTGCCCTTTTTCTTGTAGTATTTGTTTAGCTTTTCGTCAGCCACATTACGTTTGAAAATCCTGTGCACACAGGAACATGTTAGTGTAAACAAACGGAACTACAGTGATCTCCAAATTAATTCCTTTACTTTAAGTCGTAACTTGCAAATATTGGAAGTTATGATGAAAATGATTAATATTTGTTATAATATATGTATCACATTTATAACACACACGATCCAAAAAATGAAAAGCAAAAAAAAAAAAAAAAAATTGGGAAAATAGTGGACTTCAACTCGGAATGTATGGTTTAAGTGTTAGATTACCGAGCACCTAAACCATTAGGCCACCGAGGCATGTAAGTTTAAAGGTTTAACGTTTGACAGGCTGCTATATCTCAAGGTAAATTTTGAGAACGGTTTTTATTATCCATTTTCGACAAGAGGGCCACCTTAAACCAAATTTCCTCAAATGCACTTATGTACAGTCATACTCAAGTAAAACAATTTCAGTGTTTTATTTCTGGTTTAAGGTGGCCTTTTGCAACAGTTTGCAATTTTTTAGGCCCATTACGTTACATCTACTATATACTCTATATGATCACAGTGATGTTTACGCTCATCAAATAAAGATACTATCAACATATAGATATCTTTATTAAGTAATTTGGGTAAACAGAAGTATAAACTGACATGGTATAGCAGAATATTTGTAAAAAATGATATTCAAGAAAAAAGTATTTATGTAGGCGAAATTGCATACCAAGTGCGCTATACACCTTTATTGCACAAATGCGGATGTAAACACGCATTTCATCAATTTAAAAAAAAACGCAATACATAAATCCTGGAATCACTACTGGGTCTCCTATGTAGTATAGTATATTTCTATGCTTGTTATTGAATGTAAATGATCGCAGATCTAATGAAAGAAAAACTTGCTCACATACCCCACGCTTCAACATGGCTTGACAATGCCTCACATGAAGAATGGTAATATGCCTCACATAATGAATGGTAATATGTCTCACATAATGAATGGTAATATGTCTCACATAATGAATGGCAATATGCCTCACATAATGAATGGCAATATGCCTCACAATATGAATGGCAATATCCCTCACATAATGAATGGTAATATGCCTGGCAATATGCCTCACATAATAAATGGTAATATGTCTCACATAATGAATGGTAATATGCCTCACAATATGAATGGCAATATGCCTCACATAATGAATGGTAATATTTAATGCTCTGCATTACTGATGGGCAATACGACAACAATCATAATAAATAGCATTCATACATGTAACTGGATACACATAATTACAAATATTGATGATAACAGGATTTTTAAAGAGATCATATCATTAAATTCCTTTCATTGTTTAATTATACATCAAGTATGGAAAATTCCGTAAAATTATCATGTCTAAATTAAAGTCATCCACAACATCAATTTTTAGTAGTCTTCCATATGCTTACCTTTACATCCTACTGATTGTTTGAATGGCAGCATGTTGGGAGTATGGAAAAAGGGTTTTCAAATTGAAAAGGTATTTAAAACAATGTCAGTTTAAAAAAACAAGAGGCCCATGGGCCACATCGCTCACCTGGGCCCATATCTGAAGACTTTCCATATATATTTGCATGTAAAACCTTGGTCCCTATTATGGCCCAAACTACCCTTTGCAAACTTGAATCTACACTATGTCAGAAAGCTTTCATGTAAATGTCAACTTCTTTGGCCCAATGGTTCTTTTAAAGCTTTTTTCTATATTTGTATGTAAAACTTTGACCCCCCCCCCCCACTTGTGGCCCCATCCTACCCCCCGGGGACCATGATTTGAACAAACTTGAATCTGCACTATGTCAGAAAGTTTTCTTGTAAATATCAGCTTTTCTGACTCAGTGGTTATTGAGAAAAAGGTTTTAACTATATATTTGTATGTAAAACTTTGATCCCCCTTGTGGCCCCATCCTACCCCCAGAGCCCATGATTTGAAGAAACTTGAATCTGCACTACGTCAGAAAGTTTTCATGTAAAAATCAGCTTTTCTGGTTCAATGGTTCTTGAGAAGAAGATTTTTCCTATATATTTGTATGTAAAACTTTGATCCCCTATTGTGGCCCCATCCAACCTCCGGGACCATGATTTGAACAAACTTGAATTTGCATTATGTCAGGAAGCTTTCATGTAAATCTCAGCTTTTCTGGCTTAGTGGTTCTTGAGAAGAAGATTTTAAAAGTTTTTCCCTATATATTTGTATGTAAAACTTTGATCCTCCCCTTGGGGCCCCATCTTATCCCCGGGGGCCATGATTTGAACAAACTTGAATCTGCACTATGTCAGAAAGTTTTCATGTAAAAATCAGCTTTTCTGGCTTAGTGGTTCTTGAGAAGAAGATTTTTAAAGTTTTTCCCTATATATTTGTGTGTAAAACTTTCATACCCCCTTGGGGCCCCATTTTATCCCCGGGGGCCATGATTTGAACAAACTTGAATCTGCACTATGTCAGGAAGCTTTCATGTAAATCTCAGCTTTTCTGGCTTAGTGGTTCTTGAGAAGAAGATTTTTAAAGTTTTTCCCTATATATTTGTATGTAAAACTTTGATCCCCCCTTGTGGCCCCATCCTACCACCGGGGGCCATAATTTGAACAAACTTGAATCTGCAATATGTCAGGAAGCTTTCAGGTAAATTTCAGCTCTTCTGGCCCAGTGGTTCTTGAGAAGAAGATTTTTAAATGACCCCACCCTATTTTTGCATTTTTGTGATTATCTCTCCTTTGAAAGGGACATGGCCCTTCATTTGAACAAACTTGAAAGCCCTTCACCCAAGGATGCTTTTGGCCAAGTTAGGTTGAAATTGGCCCAGTGGTTCTGGAGAAGAAGTCGAAAATGTGAAAAGTTTACAGACAGACGGACAGACAGACAGACGGACGCCGGACAAAATGTGATCAGAATAGCTCACTTGAACCTTCGGTTCAGGTGAGCTAAAAATGACTGCAATTGAATTTGATTATATTTCTATTCATTGCTTAATTTTATGTAAATTGTTCAGGCCAATAAAAAAAATATTTAGGCTGACAAAGTGTGTTGCTTAGAACTACAAGAACCCCCAAAAAGATTGTGTCGTATATCGCCACATCTTAATTCGAGGTCACACTGACCTTGATACAGGGCATGACACACCTTCTTCCTCAGATACATTAACCGACTATGATTATTCTGGACCAAATAATTGTCCAGTTATGAGTTGGACAGGATTTTGCCATATTTGCCCATATTGTCTTTATCAAAGGTCACAGTGACCTAACTTCCGAGTGCGACCCATCCTCTACCAAAATATATCGGCTAAAACAGTTTGATGATTCTAGGTCTCATAGTATTTAAGTTAAGAGCCAGAAGCAAAGCGGGACAGACGGTCAGACGGACAAACATGATCACCACAACATATTAAAGACGGGCGTATGATTAAGCTACATGTACATATAAATACTAAAGTGAGGTTAACATAGTAACTAAGTAGAGAAAGCTATAACATAGTAACCAAGAGTAGGCAAAACTATAAAAGGTTTCTGTTTTGTTAATAATCCAAATATAGATTGATTGTATCTTGTTTAACGCCCTTTTCGAGAATTTTTCACTCATAATTCACACGACATGGGGATGTCTTGATGCTAATATGATTAACATGGCCTTTCTCTTCTGGGAGAAGGTCAAAGTCACATAGACCATGATATAATATGAAAAATCTTGCCATAAGAATTCTACATACAAAATATGAGACTCGCAGGCTTTATCGATCACCTGTCAGTGAGTATTAGGTATTATTATACTTTCATGTAAAATACTCGAACCTGATTGGTCGAGAAGCATTTGAAAAAACATATTGTTACCCTCTGAGAACAAAAAAAACACGTGCCCCAGGGTGATAGTATCTAGCAACGGGTAACAGTACTTGACAACGGGTGATATTATAAAAAATTATCACATGCGTCAAATTTATGCGCGTACGGTTCGCCGTAGATTGCTAGACGACGTCGTTTGAGCGTTTGTAATAAACGCGAGTACCCGCATCGAAATACGAAATATCGCATGACAGTGATTGATCAAATGTCAACAGACGTAAGTTTTTCTGCTTTCCAGTTTACATAACATTCAGTATAATAAAACAAATATTGCATGTAGTTGAGGGTAACATTGAAATTTTCACCCCTCGAGAAACCATTGTCAACCTCGGCTATGCCTCGGTTGACAATGGTTTTCTCGGGGTGAAAATTTTCAATGTTACCCTCAACTACATGCAATATTTATATAATAGTATCACTTGGGGCTAGTAACTTTTGAAATCTAAAAAAAAAATCCTATTTTGTATATCTAAGCTCTAATGTTCAGCAGCAGTATAAAACAAGATGTGTTCTTAAAACTAACATATATGTCCCCAAAGGTGCCTATATTGAAAGACTTTACATAACATAACATAGGTAACATTAAGATAAGATGATTGTGACCCGTCCGAGTGTCAAAACCCTGGGGTTGTGGAATTCACGACTTGCATCCTTTTCTGCTTTTTCTAAATATGCATTCAGTTTTTATCCTGCATCACAAAGTCTATTGTGACCTCACTCTACCCTAGGGGAACCATAAATTGCACAAACTTGACTTTACTCCATGTCAGGATAACTTCATGCAAATTGCAACTTTTGTGGCCCAGTGCTTATTGAGAAGATTTTTAAATGACCTCACCCTATTTTTGACATTTTTAATTACATGTATCTCTCATTTGAAGAGAACATGACCCTTCGTTTGAGCAAACTTGATGATTTGTACCAAGTATAATTGAAACTGGTTCAGTGGTTCTGAAGAAGATGCACCTGTTTAAAGTTTATGGACAGATGCCAGACAAAAGATGACAAGAAAAGCTAAAAAGTCAAACAAATTCATGTTAAATAGTTGTTATTTGTCTGGTCATCTTAAATCAATGTACCATAGAATTATGAATAATTGTAATTAACTGACCACAGTAACAAATTACAAGCCTGATTTAGAGTAGAGAATTGAAGTTGCAGCTCTGGATAGCAGCAAAATATAACAGAATATCCATAAATTTAGATCTATCCTCTGGTTTTAGAATGTCATAGGTTTCTGTGTATGATATCTTGGCATTCATTCTTTCCAAAGATTTGTCTTCTTCTAGGGCCTGGATGTGATCTTTTGTAATGTCCAAGAACAGGAACATAATCTGCAAATACAACAAATACAGTCCTGCATTTAAACAATACACCTCTACAAACATGTTAAGAGTAACACAAAGCTGTATAATCTACACCTTATTTGGACTGGATCAATATATACATGTAATAACAAAACAAGAAATGTTTGTAAAACACATATGCCCACCATGGTGCAAAATTGAAAAAGGTTATAAACCTGCATCATTTAATTGATAGTAGTGCCAAACCATTTCAAACAAGATGTACTGTGAGCAATACTCACTAAGAATACCCCCCGCTTACCCCAATCTCCCAAAGGGTGTTGTTAATGGGTATAAACTAGGAACACAGCATCTCCATGCGATGAAAAAAGCCGTTAAAGAATTTAAATGGAAACCATATTGCTACTTCGATGTCCAGTGCGCGTGACCTTTGACCTTTTGACCCCAAAATCGATAGGGAACATCTTCATCCCATGGGTAGTCAATATGTATAATATGGTGACTGTAGGTGGAAAGGATAACGCTTTAGAGCCCGGAAACCATATTGCTACTTCGATGTTCAGTGCGCTTGACCTTTGACCCCAAAATTGATAGGGAACATCTTCATCCCATGGGTAGTCCATATGTATGATATGGTGACGGTAGGTGGAAAGGATAACGCTTCAGAGCCCGGAAACCATATTGCTACTTCGATGTTCAGTGCGCTTGACCTTTGACCTTTTGACCCCAAAATCGATAGGGAACATCTTCATCCCATGGGTAGTCCATATGTATGATATGGTGACGGTAGGTGGAAAGGATAACGCTTTAGAGCCCGGAAACCATATTGTTACTTTGATGTTCAGTGCGCTTGACCTTTGACCTTTTGACCCCAAAATCGATAGGGAACATCTTCATCCCATCGGTAGTCCATATATATGATATGGCAACAGTAGTTGGAAAGGATAATGCTTTAGAGCCCGGAAACCATTGCGTCTACAGACGGACGGACATACGGACAACCCGATTCCAGTATCCCCCCCCCCCCCCCCCCAAGTTGTGGGGGGTATAAATATTGACCAGACAATATCGTCCTATGTCCAGAGTTATTTGACCATGTGACCTAAAAATCAATAGGGGTCATCTACTCCTCACAATGTATCAGTGTACTAAGTTTAATGTCTGTCAAGGAAAGGTTTCTCAAGATATTGAGTGGGGAGTATCTTCCTATGTCCAGAGTGGGAATGACCCTTAGCCTTTAACGTTTCCATCGATTGTTGTCCTGAGAAATTAATGCTTCATCTTTCTGTTAGTACGATTATACTGATTGACATACTTTGATCAGATTAACTTAAATATTGAATACAACAGATTTTCAGAGAAGTAGTTCCAAGAAATGTACAATATACGAAAAAATTAACCTTAAATAATTCATGAGATATTGATTCTCTGTCGTCTCGTACCTTCTGGGAACCACAATTTGAACAAATTTGAATATACCCTAAATGTTACTATTAAGCATTCGATTCTGTGAAATGGAAATTTCTTTTTAAAGTGTTGAATAAATAGGAAATAATTTTATCAAATGGACTAAAATTCTATATACAGAACCAGTTTTAAAAATGAAAAATAATGGATGACTTTCTAAAATATGCTTGATGACAAGGGGGATTAGACAAGGGTGTCCCCTATCAGCCCTCCTTTTTCTTTTAGTAACAGAAATCTTAGTGATTAGAATGAAATAAAACAAGAGATGTTTGTAAAACACATATGCCCCCCCATGGTGCAAAATTGAAAAGGGTTATACACACACACATCATTTAATTGAGAGTAGTATCATCAATTCAAAATATTGAGCAGACAATATCTTCCTATGTCAAGAGTGGATTGACCATGTGACCTAAAAATCAATAGGGTCATCAACTCCTGAAGATGTACCAGTGTACCAAGTTTGATGTCTGTCAAGCGAAATGTTCTCAAGATACTGAGCAGACAGTATATTCCCATGTCAAGTTTAACCCTTGACCTTTGACCATGTGACCTCAAAATCAATAGGGGTCAACTTCTCTTGAAGATGTACCAGTGTATCAAGTTTGATGTCTGTCAAGCAAAGGGTTCTCGAGATATTGAACGGACAGTATATTCCTATGTCCAGTTTGACCCTTGACCTTTGACCATGTGACCTCAAAATCAATAGGGGTCATCTTCTTCTAAAGATGTACTGGCGTACCAAGTTTGATGTCTGTCAAGCAAAGGGTTTTCTAGACATTGAATGGTCAGTATATTCCTATGCCCAGTTTGACCCTTGACCTTTGACCATATGACCTCAAAATCAATAGGGGTCATTTACTCCTTAGGATGTACCAGTGTGCCAAGTTTGATGTCTTTCAAGCAAAGGGTTCTCAAGATATTGAGCGGACATTATATTCCTATGTCCAGAGTAGATTGACCCTTGACCTTTTGACCTGAAAAACAATAGGCATCCTCTTCTACTCATAACTAACCCACATATGAAATATCATTATCATCAAGTGAATGGTTCTCAAGATATTGAGCGGACAACACATGGTCTACAGACCGACCGACCGACGGACCGACAGTTGCAAAACAATATGCCCCCTCTTTTTCAAGGGGGGGGGGGGGGGGGGGGGCATAATAACAGCACTAATGGTGTTGTGATAAATAATTCTGAAATAAAGAGTATACAGCACGCAGACGATTTAACGGGTGTGGTAAATAATGAAATTTCTATGAAAAATGCCCTAGATGAAATAAATAAATTCTGTGAAAGCGCTGGCTTTAAAATTAATATCAACAAAACTGAATGTATTTTGCTTGGAAGATTGAAAAATCAGTTTGAAGAAGTTTTTGGTATTAGAGTTACAAGTAAAGAGGTCAAGTGTCTAGGCATTTTTTTATGTTACGATAAAGAAGAATGTTACAATAAAAATTGGATGAGATTAATATATAATGAAATGGAAAACCTGTTTGAATCCTGGAAAAGAAGAAAATTAACACTTTTTGGCAAAGCATGCATAATAAATACACTTGCCATTTCAAAATTAACATATGTGTCGTCAATTCTATGTCTCCCTGATAAAGACTTTATGAAAAAAGTACAACGATTAATCTTGAACTTCATTTGGGATAAAAAAAGAAAGAATCAACATTTAATTTTGACCTTGAGGTCAAGGGTCAGGTCATATAGAGGTCATGAAGAAACCTGACACATCATCTCATGGTGATCCACCTGTGTGCTAAATATGGTATGCCTAAGTCAAAGAACAAAGAAGTTATGGCCTGGACACAAATCTGCACAGACAGACAGACAAGAGTGATTTTCCTATATAACCCCCCCCCCCCCCGAACTTCATTCGGGGGGTATAATTAGTTCATTTCTGATACATTTTCGTCACAATTCTCTTAGAATATTAGTTCAAAAATGGTCTACAAACTTAAAAATGCACTATGTCAGAAAGCTTTCATGTAAATTTCAACTTTTCTAAACCAGTGGTTCTTCATCAGAAGACTTTTGTATGACCCCACCCTATTTTCAGATGCCTTGGAGGAGTAAGCATCCCGTGTCGACCGATCACACCCGCCGTAAGCTTTATATCTTAATCAGGTAAACGGAGTTATCCGCAGTCAAAATCAGTGCGCCAAGAACACCCTAGCAATTGGTATGAAACAGGTCAAACAGCAATTGACCCAATGATAGGTTGTACTTGCAAACTAGATCTTTATAACGACCATAGAATATGCCAAATGCTGACTTTAAAGGAGACTGTTAATACTCCTGCACATCAACTTGTTTGTCTGTAGCCTGCCTAAATCTAAAAACTGACTATACGCAGAACAAGCTCTTGCATATCGAATCAGTTGAGAGATATAAACACCATATGCAGGTGATAATGGAATATTGCTACATAAATATGGAAAGCTGACGATGGAGAAGCTGGAATCATCCCGTTTGTCATAAAGTTGAGTTGTTAGTTTGCCGTTAATATTAATGTATTGCTTATAGTTTGTTATCTTCATTATTAATTGATCACTCTTCGTTATTTTTACCTTTCATTTAGATGATTTGTTTTAGACAAAATGAAAATCAAAATACCAAATTTTCCAAATCAATTTTTTTTTGCATATCACTTATTACAACAGAGAGCTAAATATCACTGTGTCTATATAACAATGCGTGTTTTATACACATACAAACAAGTCCATTCTTTCATCGTGGTTTGAATAATTTATGTACATATTTTTTCAGCCTTGCCTGCGAGTCAGGAAATCCTTGTGGACAGAAATGGACATGGTGTTTAACAACAAATATCAATTACCTCCGATCTCAAGCATGCAATTCCTGCAACCTTTGGTGAAAAATAGGATCCAGTACTTTCACAGAGAAGTTCCATTCCAATTTGCCCCATAACTTTGGAACTAATTTTATTCTCTATCCATGTTTTCTCCTGTCTTGGTTGTTTGGAAGGTGGATCTCTCTTAACCTGTCAACAGAAATCATGAGACTCCATGAGTTTAGACCACTAACACTGTAAGAAATATGTTTGATCTGTGAAGCTTAATTTGTCCATGCTAAACATATATCCCATCATGATTTTAGGGTTATCATGCAAACAAATCTGAATCGTTCTAGGACTTTACGACTGCATAAAAACACTAGGTCCACAATTGTGGAATAAACTGCCACTGGAACTTCGAGAGCTTCAAGCACATGGAGCATTCTGCAAGAACCTAAAAACACTCTTGTTCAAGCGTGAATATGGCCTGTGAATGTAAAATTCAGTGTAACATCAAGGATTCCATGTGAAAGCTCTTGCAAACTGAATTTTTATCCTGCATACGAATACCTGTATGCCAATTGTATCTTGTCAAGTCAAAGTCGACCACTTTGTCATTTTACTACCATGTTTTATTTAAATTCTTTCTATTGTTTTATCATTTCCTTTATAGCTCTTGCAGGTCTTTTATTAGTATATTATCAATGATTATTAGCACAAACATTGTACAGTGCATAGAAACTATTTGCAATTTTGCACTTTATAAATGAATATTAAAATAATAATAATATCTAAATGCACAGTAAAATATACTAGTAGGTAAAGGTGTAAGTATTACTACGGACATTAAAACGTGGCATTTATGTCACAAATTACAGACTCGCAGCAATTTACAGACTCGCAGCAATTGTCATGGAACCATTTTTCTGTTTCGTGCTATAAATAAAATTTGTAAATCAGGCCTGGATTTCTGGATGCAAGGTGAAGATAACGAACAGTGATCAAACTCATAACTCCTACAAGAAAATTATAAAATTTTAAGCCGACGCTTGGACCTAAGTCGATTTATGTCCAAGACACGATGTAGATACGATATCGACAAACCAAACATGACATTGTACCGATATCGATATGTACCACTTTAATAATCACATACCTTTACTGACGATATCGTGTCGATATTGAATCAATATTGTTAAACAATTCGTTATGACTGTCCTAGCTACTATATTTCTTTACACTTGTGTATATATTTTGCTATGTTGCACTAAATGAGTTCCCCTTACTGTCGATATCGTCAATATCGAATCGTTACTATTTCAAGATTTTGTTGTGACATTCTATCAACTATATTTCTTCATTGTTGTTTGTCTGTTTATTTAACACTGACTGAGATTCCCTTGTTATTAATATCGACGATATCGTGTCGATATCGAATCTCAATTGTAAAACAAATGGTTGTGCATGTCCTTGCCTGTATCATTCTGAGAATTGTGCAGATGTTTAGGTAATTTGCATTAACAAAGTATCCCTTGCTGTCGATATCGTCGATACCAAGTCGATATCGAATCATGATATTTATAAGTTTTTTATGACCATCCTTGCCACTGTTTTTTTTTATAGATGTGCATGTGTTTAAGCATTCTAAATTGATTAAGTTTATATTACTGTCGATATCGTCGATATCATGTCGATATCGAATCAGGATTGGTAAGCAGTTGGTGCAACAGTCGAATCCCTACTAAAAAAATTTAGGACAATGAATGCATTGTTTGGAGTTAAATCTAAAAATCTGCATGAACCTCGGGCAGAATTCTTAATAAATTCACGAAACACGATTGGTATCGATACAATATCGGAACAGTTTTGTCGATATCGATGATATCGACAAAACACCCAGCGTAATTTATGATGATTGACTTCAACAACAAAATCCATACAACTATCGATATCGATACGATATCAAACTGATATTGCCGATATCATCGATATCGACATGATAGTTAGGCTGTGGTAAATTTTCAATATTAATTATTTCACAAATCTCAGTCTATTACAAAAACTCCATATGGTTGATATCGAAACGATATCGACACGACATTGTCGATGTCGTCAATATCGACATAACACTCGGTCTTGGACATGTATGCCTAAGTCAGAGATTTTACTCAAATTTTGACTGTTCAAATAAAAGAAAACTCAAACTAAGTTTGAAATTTATTCAAGAAATCTAAACCTGAACTCTGTTGAAAAAGATGCATTGTAAAAGAATATGAATAAAAACTGAACATGCATTCAGACTTAAC
Organism: Ostrea edulis; assembly: GCF_947568905.1. NCBI lineage: Eukaryota > Metazoa > Mollusca > Bivalvia > Ostreida > Ostreidae > Ostrea > Ostrea edulis. The sequence goes on from NC_079171.1 coordinate 53,868,065, forward strand.
ATAAAGTGTACAAAATCAGTGACTGAGCCCATATATTTATATATCAAGTTTTAATTATATTTAAAAGCGGGAAATACAAATCATAATTTATTATCAGTTACACTGTACAAGTTACACTGTACATAAATAAAAATATTTCAATGTTTGGAAAAAACCTCCACTATCTGACCAACTACGTAACCAGTCATGTAAAATTCAGGATGTTTCGATGCAACATACTGCCGAGTAAACCGATCACAGCTTTCTTAGCATTTTCACAGTTGATATTCCGGATATTTTGTACTTCAAAATCCTTCCTTTAATGTATAATATGAAAGTTTCTTCCACTCTAACTCATGTGTTTCTTGTCTGTCGTCCTTAATATAAAGATCGAGTTCCAAATGACTATTCACTTTAGAGTTCCGAATGACTTTTCACTTTAGAGTTCCGAATGACTATTCATTTCAGAGTTCCGAATGACTATTCACTTAAGAGTTCCGAATGACTATTCACTTTAGAATTCTGAATGACTATTCACTTTAGAGTTCCGAATGACTATTCACTTTTAAAAAGAATTCCGAATGACTATTCACTCCGATTATTGAAAGACAGACGACGGAACGCTAGGGGGACAAACGATGAATGCTTTTTAAACATGAGTGGTTGGTCAACAGTGAATGCAAAATGATGAATGCAGAGCACCTGGAGAAATGTAAATGCACAGAAAAATAGTAAAGCAGAATGTTTCAGGGACTATATTGCCATAAATAAAACATGGAAATTAATGTTTAAATAAAACTTACCGATGTTTTCCGAACATTTCTAAAAATTTAATTATGACTGTAGTAATGTTATGAAATGGATACACATTTTGTATATGGAGGGGGTTTAAGGACAATAGGACCATGCTACTTGCTTATAAATTTCTTTCCAGCAGAGAAAAAATACCGTCCACTATAAATTGGGTAAAATAGATTGATTGATTATTATTTTACGTCCCTCTCGAGAATATTTCACTCATATGGAGACGTCACCACTGCTGGTGAAGGCCTGCAAAATTTAGGCCTATGCTCGGCGCTAACGGCCATTGAGCAGGCAGGGATCTTTATCGTGCCACACCTGCTGTGACACGGGACCTCGGTTTTTGTGGTCTCATCCAAAGGACTGCCCCATTTAGTCGCCTCTTACAACAAGTAAGGGGGTACTGAG
>NC_079171.1:53874252-53939252 GCF_947568905.1 Ostrea edulis
ATTACAAATAATCTATGTTATGGAAGGTGAAGATAACGAACAGTGATCAATCTCATAACTTCTATTTAAGCAATACAAAATAGACAGTTGGGCAAACACGGACCCCTGGACACACCAGAGGTGGGATCAGGCGCCTAGGAGGAGTAAGCATCCCCTGTCGACTAATCACACCCGCAGATGTAATGCATGGTGAAAAGAACCATAAATTAATGCATTGAATATAATCTTACTTTCAGATGGCAGGGAAAATATCCAAATTATGGATGAAACACCCCCAAAATACTTGGCAAAGATTTTGCAAAAAGGCTTGAAACTAAATCATTGACAAAAGAATGTGGAACGATTTGTTAAGACACCCAGCCCATTTCAATTAATCTGGAACCCCAGCATTACTGAATCTTATCAACATGGACATAATGGTCCACTGTGCTAACAAATTTAATAAGTGGCGAATGTTGTTATGGGTGCCCACTTCTTTATTTTTTAAAAATCTTCTCAAATGGTGGCTTTGTTGTGTGCCTTGTCCACTTACCAGATTATCCTGTCCACTTACCGGATTATCCTGGAATCTTTGTACTTTTTCTTTTCCACAGCAATTTTAGAGAAATCGTTAATCTCATCAGTCGAGTTCATAATGTGATGCATTACATTCGTTTTCTTAGATTTGATTTTATCATCACCTTGTTTCTTCGTTTCGAAAAGATCATCTAAATCTATACTGAACATTCCCAACTGTTCTTCGGTAATCCGCTTAAATGTGTTCATAATTTGCTCAACTTTTGCTCCAGTGACCGTGGCATCAGCTTTTGATTTTACCGTATCAAAGAAAAGTTTCATGTCCATAGGCTCCTCTGCATAAAAAACCTTCAATTCTTGAAGAGATTCTTTTGTATACTTAGAAGCAGACTTTTTTTTCTCTGGACTTGTCAATGGGTTGTTAATAGATTCTGTGTTAGATGTTTGGCCCGAGGCAGATGTATTTGCAGAGGATAGATGGCTTTGTTTTGATCCGCCTGGTTTTTTTTTAGGACTTGTCTTCGAGTTGTTGATAAATTCTGTGTTAGATTTTTCACCCGAGGCAGATGTATTAGGGAAGGATAGATGGCTTTGTTTTGATCCGCCTGGTTTTTTTTTAGAACTTGTCTTTGGTTTGTTGATAGATTCTGTGTTAGATTCTTGCTAAAAATATAAACAACTTCAGACAGTGACATCAATTGAAGATAGGAAAACTGATTCAGATAAGAAACTAATGTCATATTTGCATTATTATCTAACAAGAGGTTCACAGGTCTTATTGGTCACCTGAGTACTAGTGAAAAAGTATCACTACTTCCATGGGCTATGAAATCTAGAAGAAAAAAATTCTGTTCCGAGTATCTAAGCTAAATTCTAATGTTCAGCAACAGTATAAAACAAGATGTGTTCTTAAAACTTCACTGTCCTCAAAAGTGCATACACTGATGAAAGGCTTTAAATAATAAATAATAAATTAAAACATCAAAATATATGACTAATTTGGACTCATCCTAAAGTCATAATCCTGGGTTGTGAAATTCACCATTTTTTGTATAATGCTTTTCTGCTATTCCTAAGTATGCAATAAATTTAGATTTTATACAGTATCAGCAAACTCACACATAAATACTATATACTGTGAAACTTCTCCAAACCGGCTCCTCAGAAAACCGATTCTCCCTGAATATCGGCCGATTTTCTAAGTCCCGGCAGAAATCTTAACAATCCTTGCAAAGAAAGTCTTACAAAACCGGCCACCCCTGAAAACCGGACATCGGCCACTTTTTAAAGTACATTTGTTAACAAACATGTGTAATTTACCCTTAACATACCGGCCACTTTTTGAAGACAAGAAAATTTTTGCCAGTGGTTGATCAAGATCGTCCAGGTGTGCAAATTGACTGACCTACTCACTCAGGCCAGGTGGGAAATTATCTTCTTAAAACTTCAATGCCTTCAAAAGTGCATACACTGATGATAGGCTTTGCATAATATAATAGGTGTATTAAAATCAAAACATTAAAAGATATGACTACTTTTGACTCATCCTAAAGTCAGAACCCTGGGTTGTGAAATTTTCCACTTCTTGTACCTCCTTTTCTGCTATTCCTAAGTTTGCTTTCAGATTTTATACAGTATCAGCAAACTTAAACATAAACACTGAATTGATATCACACACTTTAACATGTCCTTTACATAATAAATCGTATGATGTACTCCCATGAAAATGGGAGTACATGATTTCGTTGATTTACGAAATTCTTTGTCATGAAAAATTTATACCTCCATTACACCAAACATATTACGGAAAGGTTTTTGAAATAGCAAAAACGGCTTGGAAATCTATTTATGAACAAAAAATCTTATCCATAAGAGACAGAAGTATATCAGAATTTAATTATAAATTATTAAATAATCTATTGTGTAACAGAGAATTGCTGAAGAAATGGAAGATAGTAGAAAATGATTTTTGTGTCTTTTGCAGAGATGCTAAAGAAAACAATGAACATCTTATCTTAAAATGTAAAAATGTTTCTCATATATGGGACATTGTTAAACAAATTTTAAAATTTGATATATTGTGGAAAACAATTGTGATAGGATTTTACTATGAAAACAATGAAAAGACACTCTTTTTGAATAGCATAATATCTCTTATTGCCTGTAAAATATACAAGTATAAAATGTGTTGTAGATTAGATAACAAAGACGAAAAACCTCAAGAAATATGTAACCACATAAAAAGTAAATTGAATTTTTATACAGAAGTGTACACAAAAATTCAGGATAAAAAATATGCTAAAGTTATGAAAGCAATTAAAGACAAATTGTAATTTATACACCTTTGCAGGTATGACTTTTTATAATATGAAACCTGACAAATATCTGTCTATGCACATTTTTAACTATGTTACAATGTGAGTTTATTTTGAACAATTTGAATTGATTACAAACAACTATATTTCTATATCAAATAAAATTTTGTAATAAACCTTTTATATACTGGTATTTTGCAAAAAGTTCCCACTATGAGGAGGGGTCCTGTCCTCCTATAGTGCTGCCATGGGGGTTGTGATATGAACTTTTGAATTGTTAACCCCGCATATGGCAGTTTCAGGTTCTTTATGTACATAATTATATTGTTGTGTTGTTGGTTTTTCCGTAAAAATAAGAACCTTTTTTGCCATAACATGTTAATAAATTTTGTTATATAACAGTATATTATATGTGTGTGTGTTTGTATGTATGCATATATGTTTGTGTTTTCTATATGTAGAAATTTATATGATAAATTTATATATATGTATATGTATGCCTATATACATCTAATCCAAGGGGCCCCTGGCACCCTAGGTAAAGATTATAAGGGGGTCTCTGCGGAGACTTTACCCCGAAATAGTAATGTATTTTGGAATTAAAGACTGATATATGTGGAAAAAAAAAAAAAAAAAAAAAAAAAACTTAAACATAAACACTTTATACTAAGTTTGGCCCCACCCTGGGGTCAGAACCCCTACCCCGGGTATCATGAAATTTACAATTTTGGTAGAGGCCTTCCTGCTCTACATCAGTATGCATTTAGTTTTTCTTACACATGTGCGGTTCTAGAGAAAACAATTTTAGAAAGGCCCCAGGTGTGCAGAAATTTGTAATTTATGTCCCCCTTGCTCAAAGATGCTTTATACCAAATTTGAAAGGAATTGGAACGATAGTTATCAAGAAGAAGTTTAAAATTTCTAACGTTCACACATTTAATAACTGACCATTTTGGTCCCACTCTGATACCAAAACCCCTACCCCTGGGATCATCAAATTTACAATTTTAGTAAAGGACTACTTGCCCTTTCTAAATATCCATTTAGTTTCAATAGCACTTAAGAAGATGTTATTTAAGTGTTTTACACATAAACACTTTACACTGAATTTGACCACACCCTGGAGTCAAAACTCCTACTCCAGGGATCATGAAGTTTACAATTTTGGTAGAGGCCTTCCTGCTCTACATCAATATGCATTTATTTTTTTATTTTTTACACATGTGCGATTCTAGAGAAGAAGATTTTTGAAAATTGGTCAATTTCGGGCAGTTTTTGTCCCACTTCTAGAGTTCTGAAATTTATAATTTATGTCTTCCTTGTCCCAAAGATGATTCTTACCAAATTTGAAAAGAATTGGAATGGGAGTTATGAAGAAGTTAAAAATGTTCAATTGTTAACTCACGACGACGGACGATAACCAATTGCAAAAGGTCACCTGAGTAAATTCAGGTGACCTAATAAAAGAAGAGAAAGCGTATTTATTTCTATTTATCAGAGTTAAGACTAATAAATTATCAATATTCAACATAATCATATATGATCATCTGTGAAAATTATCAGCAACAGTTGCCCCGCTCGACTTACTGCTAATAATGCAGTCACGGACAAGACGTGTCTCTTACTGTTACCGTGAATAGTCACACTTCCACATTTGAAAGATGTACACCAGGTCGTGGTGAAATAGGACGATTGTTGTCCAGAAATGGTGGACGTTGTTGGCTAATTGGCCTCACAAATTCTGCAAAACATTTTGTAATCTCTGTATATCAACCACGAAAATTCCTTCAGCCATTAGGACTGGGGTTCTTCCTTTACTTTTACATTTTCTTTAGACACAGCTACGTCATCTTTAAATGATGAACTTTCTCCGTGTGATTCTTGAATTTCTTCGTTACATGTATTAGGCCAAGGCTTCTACTTTTTACCAAGTCCAAAGTGCTTTAACCCTCGTTTTACCGCCATCTTAATTGCTTTCAAACGCTGTTTTGACCGCGACTGAAAAATATTTATTCAGACTTCCGATCCCGATTACAAAATTTTACTGGATGCCCAATGTTTTTCCACTCGCAAAAATGCGACTGAAATATAATCTCTAGTCGCAAAATCGATTTTCTGGTCATAAATGCGACCGTTTTACTCACAACTTGGAGCACTGCAGATAACTGAAAAATTGTTGAGTGTGGCAGAAAACAGCAATCAATCAATCAGTCAATTCAATAATCTATTGTAATTTTGTTCCGACTTTGCAGCACTACCAAATAGTGTTGCTGGTAAGAGAGAAAAGACTTGATCATAAGCAAGCAGATAACAGGAGAGATATTGAGATTCAGAGAGGTCTACCTCCATTTGCGATTCCAATGATGAAGATATAGAGAATGACATCTGTGATTCCAGTGTTGAAGATGCAGAGGATGATGTCGAATCTTCCACTCCACTGGCGTTCTTAACTTTGGGTTTCTTACGAGGAACCTTTTCTTCTGTATTGTTCTGCCGTTTTTTGGTGGGCGTACCTGCCTAGAAAAGATTTGAATTTTTAATTTATATGCAAAAACTTTTGGATGGAAAGTTACTAACATACGGAGATCGTTGTTTCAGAACAATAGCTCCAAAACTGTGGAATGCCCTTCCAGAACATGTAAGGGACTGTAGAACACTGTGTGCATTCAAGAAGTCACTGAAAACACATTTTTTCCATCAAGTTTTCCAGGACTAGTTTCTATAATTTCAGTCATTCGTGTAGGTTAGATTCTGTGAAAAACTGTGAAAACTAAAGTCTTAGCTTTCGAGTACCATTTTGTGATGTTTTATAAATAAAAAAAAAATGAATTGTATGTTTTAATGTATTATACCTGAGACATTATATGCTGCGTGTGCGTGTGTGTATTTCATTATTATTCTAATACGCCCTGAAACTGATGTTTATTCTTATCTAGCATATTTATGGTATCTTGTGTTTTCATGTTTTATATGTACAATGAGGATAGGTACAGCTTTTAATGTTTTATTTATTTTCTATGTATTATGTGTATAACGTTCTGTTGTAAGATATATATGCATTGTAAAGCACCTTTGAGCCTACATAGTGTATGAAAAGGGTGCTATATAAATATGGTATTATTATTTATTATTATTAAATCAAAATTACTAAGGCCATCCTTAAACAATGTTGGTTTGCTGTTTACTTACCCACATATTTAGAAGTGAGAAGATAGGTAGGGTGGTGTTTTGTTGTGTTTTTTTTTATTGGGGGGGGGGGGGGGGGGAGGGACTGAAACTATAAATCGTACATATATTCATATATTTATCAGTTTAATATGTTGAAAAATTTAAATTTTTACTGTCTATTGTGTGAAGTAAATCTTAACAGTGAACATTTGCTGAAATTGACAGAGAAAACACATGAACACACAGACAACACATGAACTCAGACAACACATGAACACACAGAGAGTCTTGTAATTAACAGTGACAACACATGAACACACAGAGAGTCTTGTAATTGACAGTGACAATACATGAACACACAGAGAGTCTTGTAATTGACAGTGACAACACATGAACACACAGAGAGTCTTGTAATTGACAGTGACAACACATGAATACACAGAGAGTCTTGTAATTGACAGTGACAACACATGAACACACAGAGAGTCTTGTAATTGACAGTGACAACACATGAACACACAAAGTCTTTGGTACCTTGCAATTGACAGTGACAACACATGAATACACATACTCTTGTAATTAACAGTGACAACACATGAACACACAATCTTTGGTACCTTGTAATTGACAGTGACAACACATGAACACACAGAGAGTCTTGTAATTGACAGTGACAACACATGAACACACATACTCTTGTAATTAACAGTGACAACACATGAACACACAATCTTTGGTACCTTGTAATTGACAGTGACAACACATGAACACACAGAGAGTCTTGTAATTAACAGTGACAACACATGAACACACAATCTTTGGTACCTTGTAATTGACAGTGACAACACATGAACACACAGAGAGTCTTGTAATTGACAGTGACAACACATGAATACACAGAGTCTTGTAATTGACAGTGACAACACATGAACACACAGAGAGTCTTGTAATTGACAGTGACAACACATGAACACACAAAGTCTTTGGTACCTTGTAATTGACAGTGACAACATATGAACACACAGAGAGTCTTGTAATGACAGTGACAACACATGAATACACAGAGAGTCTTGTAATTGACAGTAACAACACATGAATACACAGAGAGTCTTGTAATTGACAGTAACAACACATGAACACACAGAGAGTCTTGTAATTGACAGTGACAACACATGAACACACAAGAGTCTTTGGTACCTTCTAATTGACAGTGACAACACATGAACACACATACTCTTGTAATTAACAGTGACAACACATGAACACACAATCTTTGGTACCTTGTAATTGACAGTGACAACACATGAACACACAGAGAGTCTTGTAATGACAGTGACAACACATGAATACACAGAGAGTCTTGTAATTGACAGTAACAACACATGAATACACAGAGAGTCTTGTAATTGACAGTGACAACACATGAACACACAGAGAGTCTTGTAATGACAGTGACAACACATGAATACACAGAGTCTTGTAATTGACAGTAACAACACATGAATACACAGAGAGTCTTGTAATTGACAGTAACAACACATGAACACACAGAGAGTCTTGTAATTGACAGTGACAACTCATGAACACACAGAGAGTCTTGTAATTGACAGTAACAACACATGAATACACAGAGAGTCTTGTAATTGACAGTAACAACACATGAACACACAGAGAGTCTTGTAATTGACAGTGACAACTCATGAACACACAGAGAGTCTTGTAATTGACAGAGACAACACATGAACACACAGTCTTTAGTACCCTGTTTGAGTACATTATTTTGTAGATACACTGACTAGACACAGATTTGAAGGTGATAGTTTTCTTCTTACAACTGATAACTCAAACTCAAACATGCATTCAATGAAAACAAGTTAACACTTCTTCAGCTGATATCAGGACTGTGACTGAATTCCTCAGAAATCAGAGGAAAACTGGTCAAAAAGGAATAAAAACACCTCATTCTACCGGGAAAGGTATCATTTTCTGTCGCTTTAAATTAATCCCAGTTTTTCATTTTTTTGTTTAGAAAACTGAGCCAATCAGGGAATTCCTCTGAAAAGAGGAAGAAATTACACCCTTGTAATATCCTTATAAAAACAAAAACAAGAGGCTCATTGATCACACTGCTCACCTCATTCACCTTGACCTTGCCCAACTGTTGTGACTTTTGAAAGATTTTTTTTCAACAATGAGATTTAAAAAGTCTACCTTTGTTTTTGATTCCCCTGATGTAGATACTGAGGTAGCAGACTCGTTGGGTGATGAAATTGAATTCATCAGTCCATTGAGAGGTCTTATAGAAGGAACCTTTTCTCCTCCACTCTGTAGTTCTTTTGTGGTGGGCGTACCTGCCTAGAAGTAAAATTAATCAAATTTTAAACTGATATGCAAACAAGAGGCCCTTTGGTCACATCGCTCATCTGAGTCACCTTAGTCTTGTCATTGTTCAGCTGTTGTAACTTTAAATATTTTTTTAATCCTTACTCCCATGAAACATTTTGATCTAATATTGTGACTCAACCTATCCTCAAAGGGTCAAGACACAATATGGCTAATAAGACCTTGCTGTTCTGAAGATGACCAAGGTCACAAATCATGGTATGAAATGAAAGGTCTTACAATCAAGAATCTATAAACAAAACATGATTAATTGTATCTTGTTTAACGTCCCTCTCAAGAATCTTTCACTCTTATGGAGAATCTCCAATGCCGGTGAAGGTCTGAATGTTTTTTTAGGTAAGTCAAACTATAAGGTCAAGAGATTGAACATCATGATATGAAATGCAGGGTTTTGCCATAAACAATCTATACCAAAATATGAAAGCCCTACCTTAAATAGTCCAGAAGATATTTAATAGATCATGCAACTTTGATACAAAAAATGGTTTCATCACAAGGAATGCATGTATGACATATGAGAGTTCTATCATCACTTTTCAAAATTTTTATTTCAGAATTTTAAGCAAGCTAGACTAAATTTATTAAATTTGGGTCAAACTCCTAGGTCACGATTACAAGGCTAAAGACCAGGCATGAAATGTAAGGAAGCCTTACTATAAGGAATCAATATGCATATTACAAAACAAAAGAGGTCCATGGGCAACATCGCTCACCTGAGTCATCTTGGCTCATATTTAAAGATTTTAATTTCCTATATATTCGCATGTAAAACTTTGATCCCTATTGTGATCCCAACCTACTCCTGGGGGCCATGACTCTTTCAAAATTGAATCTGGACTAGGTCAGGAAGCTTTCATGTGAATGTAAACTTTTCTGGCCCAGTGATTTTTCATCAGAAGATTTTTAATGATTTTTCCTATATATTTGTATGTAAAATTTGATCCCCTATTGTCGTCCCATCCTATCTCCAGGGGCCATGATTTTTATAAACTTGAATCTGCACTATGTCAGGAAGATTTCATTGTAAATTTCCACTTTCCTGGCCCAGTAGTTTTTGAGAAGAATGTTTGTAAAGATTTTCCATACATATTTGTATGCAAAACTTTGATCCCCCCTTGTGGCCCCATCCTACCCTGGGGGCCATGATTTTAACAAACATATATCTGAAATATGTTAGAAAGCTTTCATGTGAATCTCAGTATTTCTGGCTCAGTAGTTTTTGAGAAGAATGTTTTTAAAGATTTTCTCTATATATTTGTATGTAAAACTTTGATCCCCCCCTTGTGGCCCCATCCTACCCTGGGGGCCATGATTTTAACAAACATAAATCTGAAATATGTTAGAAAGCTTTCATGTAAATCTCAGTATTTCTGGCTCAGTAGTTTTTGAGAAGAATGTTTTTAAAGATTTTCTCTATATATTTGTATGTAAAACTTTGATCCCCTATTGTGGCCCCATCATACCCCCCGGGTGCCATGATTTGAAGAAACTTGAATCTGCACTTTGTCAGAAAGCTTTCATGTTAATCTCAGCTTTTCTGGCTCAGTGGTTCTTGAGAAGAAGATTTTTCCTATATATTTGCATGTAAAACTTTGACCCCCTCTTGTGGCCCCATCCAACCCCCAAGGGCCATGATTTTTAACAAACTTGAATCTGCATTATGTGAGGAAGCTTTCATGTAAATTTCAGCTTTTCTGGCCCAATGGTTCTTTAGAAGAAGATTTTAAAATGATCCCACCCTATTTTTGCATTTTTGTGATTATCTCCTCTTTGAAAGGGACATGGCCCTTCATTTGAACAAACTTGAAAGCCCTTCACCAAAGAATGCTTTTGGCCAAGATTAGTTGAATTGGACCAGTGGTTCAGGAGAAGAAGTCGAAAATGTAAAAAGTTTACAGACAGACGGACAACAGGCGATCAGAAAAGCACACTTGAGCTTTCAGCTCAGGTGAGCTAAAAATGATAACAACCTCATCCACATCTCTAGTTGGCTGAGGAGAATCTGCAGGGGCATCGGGAGGGGTCATCGCCTTGGAAACATCACCACAAACTTCTGGTTTTTCATCCTGAAACACAATATATGTTCAAAAATGTCAAATCATATTGCCAAAAAATTTGTGACAACATCGTGTAATAATTCCAATGTTATAAAATTTATTGAAATTGCTTTGATTGGACAAAAATAAAGCTAAAATGAGAATTTTAAAAACATCAATAAATCCAAAAACGCTATGTATACAAATGCGCCTGAAAACAAATAACATAGTGCAGGGAAACTATTCAGATTTTTGAAATTGATAATACAGGGAACAAATTGGAATATAAGAATCAAACATTCTTTTTTGAAGAATTTATCGGTGTAAACTATGGACCTTTTACTCACAAACTTAACACAATTAAGAAGCCCATGGGCCACATTGCTCACCTGAATCACTTTGGCCCATATTTAAAGATTTTCCCTATATATTCGCATGTAAATCTTTGATCCCCTATTGTGACCCGATCTTACCCACGGGGGATATGATGTGAACAAACTTGAATCTGCACTATGTCGGGAAGCTTTCATGTAAATATCAGCTTTTCTGGCTCAGTGGTTCTTGAGAAGAAGATTTTTAAACATATTTCCTATATATTTTTATGTACCCCCAGGGGCCATGAATTTAACAAACTTAAATCTGCACTATTTCAGAAAGCTTTCATGTAAATTTCAGCTCTTCTGGCTTAGTGGTTCTTGGGAAGATTTTTAAAAAATTTGTATTTTTGTGATGATCTCCCATTTTTAACAAACTTGAAAGCCCTTCACCCAAGGGTGCTTTTGGCCAAGTTTGGTTGAAATTGCCTCCGTGGTTCAGGAGAAGAAGTCAAATATGTGAAAAGTTTACAGATGGACAGAGAACAGGTGACCAGAAAAGCTCATTTGAGCTTTCAGCTCAGGTGAGCTAAAAAAAAACCTGGAAAACTGTTTGACCAACTTTTAGTCCTAATGTAGGTCACGAACGGACAGACCAATCCAGTTGAAATGCAAATTGAACTTGTATTCCTCTTAAAGGAAGCTTATGTGTAAATTTCAGGAAAACTGTTTGACCTACCTGTAGTCCTAAAGTAGGTTAAGGATGGACCAATCCAGTGGAAATGCAAACTCACTCTTACAATTTTTGAGGGAGATATTGTGACGAAATTTCAAAGTTGTATATGCATCCATTACAGGAGAAAGTCCAGAAAATATGACCCGGGACGGACGGACATCCAACCAGCCAGTCGGACGGACTGACGCACGGACAGTGCCATAACATAATACGTCCCGTCTAATGACGGGCGTATAAAAATGTAAAATTGTTAACAGACAATGCACGGCGATGGATGAAGACCAACGGCAATAGGTCACATGAGTGACTCAGGTGACCTAACAAAAATGAATATCCCCTTTAGATTGATTATTATTTGAATATTTCTTAATTTTGCGCTCATTGCTAAATTTGACCTTATACCAGTAAACCTGAACACAGGTCACTGGGAATGATTCTTAATCTAAACTAATCACCTAATCTGTTCCTAATTATTTTTGCAAAAGTTACAATAGCTCCAGTTCAGTCTTCTCAGGGAACATTCCATCTGAGCAATAACTCAATTCTCTCCCCCCCCCCCCCCCCCCATTTTTGTTCATTTGTGACTGATATACCTATTCTTAAGTCCAGAGTGACAGACGGGACAATCAAACTGAGGACGCGGAAATGAACGCACAGGTAGGGCAACACAAAACACCACAACAATACTAATTTCTCATCATAACAATCCTGTCTAAAGCATAATAGATAATAAGTATTCTACGGAACTATAGTGTTTATCTTTAACCAGAATAGCTCAATAATTAAGATAGAGAATCAACACTTACATTAGAGGTTGGTGCTGGTGTGTCCACTGGCTTCTGGTTTTGATCTGTCTTGCGACCTTCCCAAAATTTGATCGAATCTTCTTTGGTCCATTGCTTAAGGTCCCTATCAATTTCAATGGTTTTTGCATTGGGGTTCTTGGTGAAGAATTGTGTGTCATCCCAATCTGTTCCAGGGGCTTTGCTTTTGGCTTCATCCACTAGCCTCTTATGATCCTTGTTGTTGTTTGGGTGATGTTTCAGGTCTGCCTCCGATTCACATCGGAAATTACAAAGACCACAGTACCAGGGGAGGTCTTCAGCTGCGACATGCATCTTGAAGTAGTGAGACTCCGCCTTCCCCTTTTTCCCTCTAAAATTTAGACATTTCAAGCATTCGTACACTCTCCCTCGGTCGTTGGCTCTCACTCTCTACAATAAGATAGGGTTGATGTAAGTTTACTCACCAGGTGGGTGGAACATATATTCTAAATTCTTAAAATCGTGACTACATTTCTATACAATTCATAGCACAGAGAATCTCAATTAATTCTTAAGTTTTTATGAAAATTCTTCCTTCATTTTCTTAATTTCATAACTTTTTCATTAATCAATGTAATGCCATGAAATTTCACCCAAATATAATGTTGACCCTACTCTTTGGAATGTGACTTTTATTTTCTGTCTATGTCATCATTTTCCAGGTAATTTTCAGGTAAAAATCCCAATCAAGGAAAAAATTCAATAAAACAGATATAATTCCAATGTTTTGTTCACTCAAGCAACAGTATACCAATGAGGTACTGAAAAAATAAACAAGGATATATTGTGATGTTTTTTTTATTGATGCCATGATTATAAGCTGCAAAATATTCAGGTAATTTATTAGGTACAAAAAGGACATTAAAAAAAGAAAGCATAGAATTTAACAATCAATTTCTTTCAATAAAAGTGTAATTTAGCAAATATATATAAGTATAATGAAACTATGTACATGTCTAGTAAGTAAGTCAAACAACACCTGTACTAGCGAAATCAGGTAAACACAGGTAAAAAATGTTTAAAAGCCACAAAATTAAATATTGCTGTCATTACATGACACTAATTTAAGTTTCTTTCATGGAAGGACGTGAAACATCCATTTCTGCAGAGAGGAAGATCACAAAATCCACATTTGAATGTAGTTTCCACTGGACGTCCAGATAAAGTCTTGCGGTTGTGTAGGGAACATTCGCGACACATTTTCTTCCTACCGTCTATTTTCACGAGTTCGTGGTGATTGATGGATTGAATTGCAATTTTCTTGTTGCAGTTCTTTGCCTTTCTGCCAATCCTGTGTTTCCTGGAGGTAAATCCAGCGCGCAACTGATCCGCAACGTCCATTCGGAATCCTAGATGGTCATATCCTTTCTGAGGTGGGGGATTCTTCTCCGACTTCTGATATAAAACCCAGGCATTCAAAATTGATAAATTGACAATGTACCAAAGTATGTACCTCCACCACTTTGTTCCTGGTCTTCCAACAGGATAGTATGAGGCCATCTGGTCAAATTTATCCACACCACCCATGTGTTTATTGTAGAGGATGTTGACATGTGGTTTTCCTGTGTTTTCATCCAGGTGTGGTGGTGCAAATGATGACAGAAATGTGATCTGGCGCTTGTCTTTGAAAGAAGTAGCTATCAGATTTCCTTTCTGCATCTGTATGATGTCTCCTCGATTCTTCAATTTTGCCTTCTTCACATTATCAGGGAGTCCTTTTCTATTTGCCACTATAGTACCACACACATAAGTCCCCACGAGCTCCAGGTGCTCAGCAAGAGTAACAGAAGAAAAGAATCGATCAAAGTACAGATGTCTGTTTTGATGGTGATAATGTTTTGATAAATTCCATACAACATCATATCCTAGACCATGCTGTCTTCCTCCTGGTTTTTTCCCCGTATAAATGTCAAAACCACAACAGTAACCAGTGTCCGACTCACATATTTGCCATACCTTGATCCCCCACTTCGTTGGTTTTGCTGGCATGTATTGTCTAAAATGCAACCTCCCCTTGAATCCAATCATTCCTTCATCAATGGAGAGGTTTTTTCCTGGTTTGTAAGTTTCTCTTAATTTCGGCTGGATGACATCGATAAGATTTCTTACTTTGAACAGCGGGTCATAAGCAGGATCGTTTCATCCAGGTCTATTTGATGTATCCCTCAGGTGTAAATACTGGTTTATTTTCACGAAACGAGTTTTCGGCATGATTGATGCAATGAATGGGTCAGAAAAGCGTTCATCAGTACTCCAATAATTACTAATACGTGGTAATTGTCGAACACCCATGAAAATGTTAATACTCACAAATGCACGCATCTCGTTTGCATTTGTTGGACTCCATCTTGGATCAGGTCCTTTCTGGGTAGCGTATCTGTTTGTTTCCATTGCGAGATTTTCAAAGAAAACTTGAGGTAAAAACCTGAAGAAATAGTCGATAGGCCTTGCATCTGGATTCAGACGATTTTGCACTCCAGTTTCTTCCTCAAACGCTGGTATATTCACCTCTGAAAGTTCGTGATCCCAATCACGATTCACATTTCGCATGTAAATATCGCCGCACATCTCGTCTTCGTCGGAACTTTCTGCCGAATCCTCGCTTTCTTCTTCAGAAACATCCACATCTGATTCATTGTCAACTATTCTCCGAACTCTTTCTTGTATTTCCCTGTCCTTTTCTACCGTAGATAACACTTGTTCTTCATCAAAACCATCAAACTCACTATCACTCGATATCTCCGACGCCATTTTCAACCCACGCTAAAATTACCTTCGGAATATTCTGAATTTCTATTAATAGTTAACTGAATATAATGTAAAACCTAGAAAAAATCCGAATGTCCTGTATGACAAACCCGTATGTAAACGTCAGCAACTATTTTTGCTAGCCAATCAATACCTTTTGCTCTTTAAATAGCACAGGTAAACAAGGCCGGTTTCGGGCGGGTTAAGCACATGCCGGCGGGGGCGGATTTGGGCGGGTTAAGCACGAAAGGGTTAACTGAAATTCACAAAATGGTGGACTATGCATTGATATCAGTTTTCCCACCCTGTAGAGCTTAATTTTAAGGGTCTAATTGATTGGCAACCAGTGTTCATTCATTTTACTATTATTTTTAAAAAATATCTTTTATATAGATAAAAGAACAAGTTCAGGAATTGTTTTGTTTATTGGTGATATCAGACTGAGTTTGATTCCAAGTAATTATATTAAGTTGTTAGAACTTGTTCCCAATCCTTTTGATTTCATCAACAAAATATGTTCAAAACAAAACAATTATTGCAATTGTCTTTGTAGGACATTGCTGTAGCACATACTGTGTGTGTAAAAACTTGTAGACTTATAAAATATCAAAGAAAGTAAATAAATGAATAGGTGAGAAAAATTGTTCTGAATCAGTAAATGTGTAAACACATACACCACTTAACACTTACATGGAATAGTGGTAATTGATGAGAAAATATTATGTCAGTTTCCAAAAGATTCAACTTTATAGATCTGTTCGTCCATCTTCACAAGTCAAGGGTTATTGATTCATTACCTTGCACTAACCCTTGACATCAGTGACCACTCAAAACATGGGCTCGAGACGGAGCATATGATTGGTTTGCAACCTGTAGCGTGGAGCCAATCAGACAACAGCTTTTATAATTGGTCGAAAACGAAACTAAACACATATGATGCTGCATCGGCGACATATAGAATTTGTGACAATCGATTGATTTTCGGAATTTTTTTAAAAAGAATCAATTAGACGAAGTTTTAGAATACAAGCCGCATAAAACTGATGGATTACCCAAGTTTGTTTGTTGATTGTGTTTCAACAAATTGAACAAGTTATTTAAAATTGAAATAGATTAATAATTTAGAATAGCTACAACATTTAAGGGATGAAAATGTGAATTATTTATTACGTTACAAATCAACACGCAATGTTCATGATGTTGCACTTTTTTATTGTGACGTCATAAAGTTTCTGTACAGCAAGAGTTATCTCCCTGTTGATGCAAACCTTCTTTTAGAAAAGATCAACTTCAGATGCTTGAGAAAATTAATGGCCAGAGAAAATATCAACCGAAGAACTCCATCATAGAACAACAAGAGGCCCATGGGCCTAGAATCGCTCTTCTGATTCATTGTAGAACAGGCAAAAATTCTCACTAACCAAGATTCATCAATTAACAAGGTTTTAAAGACCTATCACATGATAGTGTATGAAGGGGATATCACACAGTACACCATTAGATTAGGCAATCAAAATAATTACAAAATGAAGTTACTTAACCTACGTGCATATCTGGGTAGTACATATTTCTCTTCTACATGAATTTTTTCAAGGGACCTAGATCGACGGTTGGGGTGCTAAATACCGAATTTAATATGCATACAATTAGAACAAGGGGATCGCATTGTATTTTGTCCGATTTTTTATGCAATTACATTTCATGCCATTGTTGGAGAATGGTTCTTACGGTGTGTTGACTAAAAAGTAGGTCACGGTGACCTACTTTTGGTCGACACACTGAAGACTCAAGATGCATCAACTGACAAGTCAAATAGTATTCAAATATAGCCGTCAAATTCCAAAAGAAGTCCACAGTGACCTACTTTTTGGTCGACACACTCCAAAGACTCAAGATGCATCAACTGACAAAGTTTGATAATTGAAGTCAAATAGTATCTGAAATATTCAAATATAGCCGTCAAAATCCAAAAATAGGTCAAGGTGACCTACTTTTTAGTCAACACACTCTGAAGACTCAACATACATCAACAGTGATCAACTGACAAAGTTTGATAATTGTAAGTCAAATAGTATCTGAAATATTAAAATATAGCCGTCAAATTCCAAAAGTAGGTCACGGTGACCTACTTTTTGGTCAACAAACTATGAAGACTCAAGATGCATCAACTGACAAAGTTTGATGATCCTAGCTTTCATAGTGTCCAAAATATGCATCTAAAATTGAAAATGTGATATTTGAATGTCTGCAAAATTCAAAAAGTAGGTCACTGTGACCTACTTTTCTTAATAAATATGTTTCAAGGCCTCTAGATGCATCAACTTACAAGGTTTGATGATTCTAAACCTCTAGGTATCTGAAATAACAACCTAAAATGTATTCATAAATGATTAGCCATAAAATTCAGAAAGTAGGTCATGGTGACATACTTTTCAAATGACGCACTTCAAGATCCCATGATCCATCAACTGACAATTTTTGATGATCATAGGCTCAAAAGTGTCCAAGATATGCATCAAAATCCATTAAATAATAATTACCTGCGAAATTCAAAAAGTAGGTCATCATGACCTACTTTTGAGACAACATGATATTAGGTCCTAAGATGCATCAATTGACAAAATTTGATGATCTTAGTCCTTATATGAAGCAAAATATCAAAGTTTTAACAAAACAAAATTTAAGGTCAACTTTGAAGTGACCTTAAGACCACACCCTTTGCCCCAGGATGATGCCTTGAACAAATTTTATCAACAACCTATCCTCATCCTTATGCATAGTTTGGTGATAATTTGCCCAGTGGTTCTTGAGAAGAATATTTTTAGTAACCACTACTTTTGTTTGCATTTTCCTAATTATCTCCCCTTGTTAAAGGGTCACAACCCTAGTTTTAGTACAAATGAAAGCCCTTGGGCCAAGGATACCCTGTGACAAATTTGACAAATTTTGGCCAAGGGGTTCTTGAGATATAGCCCTTTTTCCAAAAAATTGACGCACACCGCACGCCACACATATGGCCATATGATTAGCTCTTTGAGCCTTTGGCTCAGAAGAGCTAAAAATAAGAAGAGCAAGTGAAATAATAACTATCAAGAAGTGGAATTGGATTGGAGAACAACAGGATTTGCACCATCGCACTGACATGGCACCCAGAGGGAAGGAGGAAAGTAGGCCGACCAAAAACAACGTGGAGAAGAACTACTAAGGTTAAAGCTGGGGTGGAATAGCTGGGCGTCAGCAAGGGCAGTAGCCAGAGACAGAGGCAGGTGGAGGCAGTGTATTGGGGCCTTAGGCCAATTCAACTTAATTAGTAGATTATCATCCAGGGTCACCAAAAAGTATGGGGCGGGTGGGAGCATTTTATTTTTCAATTTTTATTTTCTGAGAAAAATATTAATGATATAAACGAGTAGTGCATCATTTAATGCCAGATGGATCTATGCTTATTTCACAGACAAATTCCAGGTTAAGCTTTAATTTCAAACACAAAGATACCAATTAAACTTTATCAAGGTATGAAGCACATTAATCCTTTCATTTACTCCTGTAAGGAGGTGAGAAATTAAGAAAACCATTACATGTGATCTATTTTCTTCATTTGGCTTTTCACGTTGCTATACCGGAAATGTAAACAAGAAGTGTAAATACTGGAGTCAGACATGAACATTTTCCGGAAATCGCAAGCTCCGCAAAATAAAAAAATTCCTGGCGGACCGATTTTTGAGGGGCGAGCGCGGATGATAATCTATCAATTAAGTTGAATTGGCCTTATGTGCCAGCAGGCACGAAGAGGATAGGTGAGCTGAGGTGTTGCAAACCTTACCTTATCTTTGGGTCTCTTACAGGTAACTGAGCTGAGATGTTGCAAACCTTACCTTATCTTTGGGTCTCTTAAAAGTAACTTTTTCTTCTGTATTCCTTTGTTCTTTTGTGGTGGGCGTATCTGACTATAAGCAATTAATTTTTCCAATTCATATGCAAAAAAAATTTGGAGGGAAAATTAGAGCATCTAATAAACAATACTATATTTGATTATAAAACAGAAAAAATTGTAAATTATAAAAATATCTTCTGAGTTATATTTTACAAATTTTTTATGTTTCTTTTGTAAAAATTAGTATATTCGTACTTACAAGAATGACATTTTCCTTGGTAGACACAGTACTTTCAATAGTTGTGCATGCTGGTGTCTTCGATAAATCTATGATTTCTTTTGGTACAGTAACTTCCTCTGTTGCAATCAGAACAAGTGAGTCTTGCGTTACCATCAGACTTCTAAAATTCAAAATGTAAATAAAGTGTAAATTAAACAAGAGATGTTTGTAAAACACATATGCCCCCCATGGTGCAAAATTGAAAAGGGTTATACACACGCATCATTTAATTGAGAGTAGTATCATCAATTCAAAATATTGAGCAGAGAATATCTTCCTATGTCAAGAGTGGATTGACCATGTGACCTAAAAATCAATAGGGGTCATCAACTCCTGAAGATGTACCAGTGTACCAAGTTTGATGTCTGTCAAGCAAAGGGTTCTCAAGATATTGAACGGGCAGTATATTCCTATGTCCAGTTTGACCCTTGACCTTTGACCATGTGACCTTAAAATCAATAGGAGTCATCTTCTCCTGAAGATGTACCAGTGTACCAAGTTTGATGTCTGTCAAATAAAGGGTTCTCAAGATATTGAGCGGACAGTATATTCCAATGTCCAGTTTGACCCTTGACCACACGACCTCAAAATCAATAGGTGTCATCTTCTCCTGATGATGTACCAGTGTACCAAGTTTAATGTCTGTCAAGCAAAGGGTTCTCAAGATATTGAGCAGACAGTATATTCCAATGTCCAGTTCGACCCTTCACCTTTGACTACATGACCTCAAAATCAATAGATGTCATCTTCTCCTGATGATGTACCAGTGTAGCAAGTTTGATGTCTGTCAAGCAAAGGGTTCTCATGATATTGAACGGACAGCATAATCCTATGTCCAGTTTGACCCTTGACCTTGGACCATGTAACCTCAAAATCAATAGGGGTCATCTTCTTCTAAAGATATACCAGTGTTCCAAGTTTGATGTCTGTCAAGCAAAGGGTTCTCGAGACATTGAGTGGTCAATATATTCCTATGTCCAGTTTGACCCTTGACCTTTGACCAGGTGACTTCAAAATCAATAGGGGTCATCTACTCCTTAAGATGTACCAATGTACCAAGTTTGATGTCTGTCAAGCAAAGGGTTCTCAAGATATTGAGCAGACAGTATATTCCTATGTCCAGAGTAGATTGACTCTTGACCTTTAACCTTTTGACCTGAAAAACAATAGGGGTCCTCTTCTTTTCATAACCAACCCACATATGAAATATCATTACGATCAAGTGAATGGTTCTCAAGATATTGAGCGGACAACATGTGGTCTACCGACCGACCGACAGGTGCAAACCAATATGCCCCTCTTCTTTGAAAGAGGGGGGGGGGGGGGGGGGGCATAACAAAGAAAGATCATGATGTATCCCATGCCAACATATAAGATTGCACCAATATCTTTGATTTTAAGTCAAGAGGTAAAATCAAGATTATTCCTTGTAATGTGTCTATATTGCACATACTGATTGTCTCTTGAATTGTTCAAATAACTACAGACAAATTCCTAAATATATTTTCATTTCATTACATATATTTAGATAATCACTTGGTTTACAATGATTATATTCATTAATAAATCTTCTCCGTGCTCGAGTGGTTAGAGCATCGCGCTCAAAATCACACGGCCTCTCACCTCTGTCGGTGCGGGTTCGAAATCCGCTCGTGCCGGTAAGTGAGAAAGTTTCCCAGTTTACTTTCCGAAGGTCGGTGGTCTCTTCCCAGGTACATTGTAACTGGGTTCTCTCTTCCACCAACAAAAAACTGGGCGCCACCAGATAACTGAAAAATTGTTGAGTGTGACGGAAAACATCAATCAATCAATCAGTCTTTTACTAGACAGATGTAATTTAAATTTTATCGAAATGATCTTGGACTCTTTGGCTGAACACTGAAACAGCATGACTTACTCCCAAGGGGCTATGGAATCTTAATTGGACAGAGAGATATTAAACTGCTTCAAACACCACCATCATTCCCTTGAGACAATTCCTCTATCTGTTCTGTGATGTGCAAGCTTGTTAAGTGTCTGCAAATTTTGTAGTGCAACACTTTTCTGCATATATTTATATCACTAATGTTAGAAACATAATAGTTTTTTAAAATCAATTATTATGTAGCTACATCTTAAGAAAAAAAAAAATTTTCTGAGGTAATGATTATTGAACAGGGTTAATGCATTACTCTCGAACATATGAAGGGATTACCTCCCTTAAAACATTGTTTTTCAAATACTTATCATTTCAAAAGTTTTAATAACCTGATTTTAAGCTATAATTTACATTTCTATACAGATCGATGCACATATATTGACAAATATTGTTGATTCTAGAATCTACATGAGCCAAAAAAAGGGTAAAAGGGACTGATTCACGATTTCCCTCCAAATTTTGTTTTTCACTTTAAATGATCAAAATCTACAGTCTAATATGTTTAGAAGTTTTCACAAAAAAAATTAAGGTTATTCATCATGACAGAAGCTCATTATAGAGAGTTTATTATTTGCTTTGAAAACAAAGATTGAGGTGTGCTATTGTTTACAAAGTTTTCAAAATAATAAATATTGATCCAAGTTTATCACATAAATCACATCTCAAGTATACTTTATGTAAAATGTGTCATTTAAAAGTTAAACTTTGTGATTGTACAAAATAAAAGTGCTTTAAATTACAAAACTAATGTTTCACTGGTTTGTTTGTTTACATAAAAAGACTGGAGTCTTTGCATGTTTACATAACACAGATTTAAAACTAAAATATTGCTCCTATCCTTGTATTCAGACGGTCTAAATTTTGGTTGTCAACATTAAATGAGTTATATTTTGAATTTTTAACATAAAAAATGAAAAATATTTCTTTCGAAAAATGTGAATCAGTCCCTTTAAGACATATATGGTCATATCATCTTAATTCAAGGTCACAATGACCTTCATTTAGAGCACGTACACAACACACTTTCTTAAGGTGCATTACCTGATTAAGTTTGATGATTCTAGCCCTAATAACACAAGTTACAAATCAGACAGGATTTTGCCATATTTGGCCAAATCGTCTTAATCAAAGGTCACAGTGACCTAATTTAAAGTGAGACCCATCATCTATCCAAGATGTATTGTCTGAAAAAGTTTGATGATTCTAGGTGTCATAGTAGGGCTGAAACGATACACCCCCTTCACGACACGATACATATTGCAATACTTATTCCACGATTCAATACTTTCAATACAATACAATTTATAGAAGAAACGAAAAATGACATTGAAGAAAATTAAATTACCATGATTCAAAATCATGATTTTAAAAGAAAAATGTTTCCAAACTGCCAAACAATAAGATGCATGTTGGCTCTGTAGTTTAAACTAATAAAGTTCATTTATAATTTTTGTCAAACTCAAGGTAAACAACAGTCTGAACGTTATTTGACGCTATTTTGTCCCTCATGCAAGAGACCTGGCGTCCCACATCATGATTATGCACATGCCCCACGCTTTCCGTTAGTACTGTACCAACATCGAACTTTGCACTTAATTCCAGTTCCACTCAACAAAATTCCAGCAATTTTCTCTCAACAGGACTTATCTCTAACTCCTCCTTTCAAAACTGCATTCTTCAGTCCACAACAAACCCGTTTGCTCAACAGTAAACAACAGTTCGTGGAAGTCGCCATTAGGCCTAACGGATTTAGGTTTAATTTTTTTAAAGTTGTGTATTCACAAATTCCTACACCCATCTCGAAATGACATACAATGTAGTCCAAGAATAACTTGTTTATTAAACTCAAATCATACAATGCTTTTTCATATAAACTCAATGTTTTAAAATATTAAATGATAAGGAATAAATTCATTATTTTTTTGTTGGATGAAGGTATACGCTCAATGATGCAGTTTTCCATCTTTTTTTGTGGTATACATGTGTACCTCCATCCAACAAAAAAAGTGCACCGCCACGGCACATGATACGCCCGTCACATACTGTTAACATGAACATATCACCATGAAGAGATAGGTATGCATGGAACCAAATGTCAACCTTCCTTTAAGAATCTTACCCACTTTATGGCCTCATGTGACATTGCTTCAAATATTGATAATGTAAGCTTAATGATTTTTAAAAGGATATAAAAACATTTTCCCAAATGTTTTCAATGAAATGATTAAAGTGCAAGATAGCCCTTTATCCAAACAAACAACTTACAATAAATGGGAGTACTCAAAAAGGTTGATTTATTCAACATATCAAAAAATACATATATCAGTATCTGCCTTTGTCAAATCTTCAAGTATAAAAGTAAAAAATGCATGGTGATGTCAATATAAATAAATATAGATTAAAAACGGTTATTTCAAACACTGGTGCATCTCCTATGGTGTAGTTATTAATTAGAAAAAAATAATACATCATATATTTCTCAACTGGTTGTGTTAGACTTGAGAAATGCACATCTGCAGCTTTGCTCATTGTATTTTAAGGAATGAAGAACAATGCACAGCGTAATAAAACATCAAACATTAGTCATTATGTTTATTCTTAGACTGTAAAACTGTCATCTTAGTGAGACATGACAATCTGCACCTTGTTGTTGAGATATAAAATAAAAATATATTTTACAATATCATATTAATTCTTAAACTTTATACCAAATTAACTTTCAAAGTAATGGCTACCAATTAGAACTGTTCTAGAATTTGACAGATCAATTAGAAGGCCAGATTCCTCTGCCCAATTCCTGATTGCAAGAGATATAGATAGCACCTCCTTAATCAGATTGCTGTAACAGAAATCTTCTAAACTCATTAATTAATCTGTAATTTGACAGAATGCAATTTTTCTGTTAGCAAAATGCCTCCTGAATTGCTTGATAATTCACCCATGGGACAAGGGAAATTTCTCTTGTTACTGACACAAAGAAATAATTTGTTTGTTATATACTGCTGTATAGTACAGTGTATATAATGAAGAATGTGTAGTTTCTTGAATTAACATTTTTTAATATGGTTATTGCAATACTATTTCATCTGTTCAGATTTACACAAATGCCCAATCTGCAGCTTTGTTCATTGTATATCTTTTTTCTGAACAATAACAAAACATCAAAATACTAATCATTAAAATAGGCCTTTATACATATTGCAACCATTTGTTGTCTTAGTGAGAAATGATACTCTGCATATAGGTTGCTGAGAAAAAAAATTAAAAATTATATAGTACAATGTCAAATTAATTTTGAAAATAAAGACTAACCACAACAACAAAAATTCACTTTCACAAATAATTTCTGGTATATCTGCAATTAAGAGGCTAAGATCTCTCTGCCCAATTCCCTAGAGATAAAGATAACACCTGCTTGATCATGTTGATCAGAGATGCTCTACACAAAACTCATTAGTCTTGTCAAAATGCCCTTTGCATGCTACTCCCATGGGACAAGTGGAATTTCTCATGTTATTGTTAGAAACAAAGGAAACATTACATAGGCTAAAAAAAGCTGTACAGTATATCATAAAAAAAATATGTGTTTTCTTGATGTAACATTTTTGAATGAGGTTTTCTACAAAACTCTTATATGAGTAGGGATTGTACCAATTATAACATACTTTTTTCAAAAAATCACTTCAACTAAATGTCACAGTGACCTTAAAGTACAGTGCGACACACCTTCTACCTAAGATGCATAAGTTGACCAAGTTTCATGATTCTAGTTCAAATAGTTTTCAAGTTATGAGCCGGACAGGGTTTTACCATATTTGGCCATATCTTCTTAATTAAAAGTCACAGCGACCTGGTTTTAATGTGCGACACACCTTCTACCCAAGATGTATCAACTGACAAAGTTTGATTATTCTAGGCCTTATAGTATTTAAGTTATGAGCCGGACACGAAAAAGCTAACAGACGGACGGACAGACGGACAGACGGACGGACATGAAGGCCATAACATAATACGGCCCGTCTTAAGACGGGCGTATAAAAATAACAAGAGGCCCATGGGCTATATCGCTCACCTGAGTCACCTTGGTCCATATCAGAAGACTTTCCATATATATTTGCATGTAAAACCGTAGTCCCTGTTATGGCCCCAACCTACCCCTGGAGGCCATGGTTTTTGCAAACTTGAATCTACACTATGTCAGAAAGCTTTTATGTAAATGTGAACTCTTTGTCCCAATGGTTCTTGAAAAGAAGATTTTTAAAGATTTTTCCTATATATTTGTATGTAAAACTTTGATTCCCCCTTGTGGTCCCATCCTACCCCCAGGGGCCATGATTTGAACAAACTTGTATCTGCACTATGTCAGAAAGCTTTCATATAAATATCAGCTTTTCTAGCTGACTCAGTGGTTCTTGAGAAGAAGATTTTTAAAGCTTTTCCCTATATATTTGTATGTAAAACTTCGATCCCCTATTGTGGCCTCATCCTACCCCAGGGGGCCATGATTTGAACAAACTTAACTCTGCACCATGTTAGGAATCTTTCATGTAAATATCAGCTTTTCTGGCTCAGTGGTTCTTTGGAAAAAGATTTTCTCTATATATTTGTATGTAAAACTTTGATCCCCTATTGTGGCCCCATCCGACCCCCAGGGGCCATCATTTTAACAAACTTGAATCTGCACTATATCAGGAAGCTTTCATGTAAATTTCAGCTTTTCTGGCTCAGTGGTTCTTGAGAAGAAGATTTTTAAAGATTTTCTCTTTATATTTGTATGTAAAACTTTGGTCCCCCCCTTGTGGACCCATCCGACCCCTGGGGGCCAGGATTTTAACAAACTTGAATCTGCACTATATCAGGAAGCTTTCATGTAAATCTCAGCTTTTCTGGCTCAGTCGTTCTTGAGAAGATTTTTAAAGATTTTTCCTATATATTTGTATGTAAAACTTTGATCCCCTATTGTGGCCCCATCCGACCCCCGGGGGCCATGATTTTAACAATTTAGAATCTGCACTACTTAATAAAGCTTATCTATAAATTTCATCTTTTCAGGCCCAGTGGTTCTTGAGAAGAAGATTTTTTAATGACCCTACTCTATTTTTACCTTTTCTTGATTATCTCACCTTGGAAGGTGGCCTGGTCCTTTATTTTAACAATTTAGAATTCCCTTTATCAAAGGATACTTTGTGCCAACTTTGGTTGAAATTGGCCCAGTGCTTTCTGAGAAGAAGTCAAAAATGTTAAAAGTTTACAGACGGACGGACGGACAGACGGTGGAATACCGGTGATCAGAAAAGCTCATTTGAGCTTTTAGCTCAGGTGAGCTAAAACATTCATTTCTTAAATCGAATCGAAAATCAAGGCAATGAATCGAACATTGAATCAAGCGTTTATATTGAACAGTTACAAATTCTAAAATACGAAATGTCCGTGTCGCATTTCCCAAATTTCTGTCGCATTTTTTTCTGAAAAATCGCAAAATGAGACAAATGCAATGGGCAGCACGAACCCTGCAGTATCAATATTTCGGTGAATTGTTTCAGCATTATGTCATATAGTATTTGAATTACAAGCCAGACGTAAAGCAGTATTGACAGACAGGCAGACAGACACGTTCACCATACCATAATACATCCCTTCTAAAGATGGCTATGTAATAAAGCTACATGTATATAACTATATATCAAGACTGCTGGACCTGTTAAAAGCGTTCATACAAGAGTAATTCGGGTTGCAAAATACTTTATGGTGTCGGTGGCCTAGTGGTTAGGCCGTCAGAGACTCGAGACCGAAAGGTCGTGGGTTCGAGTCCTGACCGCGGCAGGGCCGATGTTAATTAATTGTGTCCTTGGGAAAGGCACTTTACATGAATTTCCTCACTCTACCCAAGTGTAAAAGGGGTACCTGGCTATAGACAGTGAAAGATATTGTTAGAATGGTAGTGCTCTAGCGCTTGTAATGGCAGCTTGCACTGTATGTTAGGAGGCTGATAAAGTTCTAGATTGATATAAGGTCTGCCGGGGTAATAATGCATTGTAAAATGCTGGAAAAAGCATTATATAAAACCAATCATTATTATTATTAAAAAGATTATATTTACCCATCAGCTTTCTTTACAAAATCTGATAAGATGATGACCTCCTCCACTCTGAACATTGGGAATTTAGCAGTGTTGTATACGTGAACATCTCCATAGGTAGATTTGTCTGCTATTTTTGCTGTAATCATTTGATTTTCTTTCCAAATATCTAATGTACATGATGTATATGAAGTTGGAGCTCCAACTTCCAAGATCTTCACAGTTAAGAATGTCGTGATTGTATGTTCTCCAGTCATTGCCTTTATGTCTTGTAAAGTTTGGACAACTGTTTGAAAAAAAAATTAAAAAAATTCCATAACGCTCAACTTATACATACAGTATCTATACGTACAGTATCTATAAATATTGAAATGATTTCTATAAATTAAGGTGAGGTAAAATTGTTAATGTATTAATATCCTTCACTCAGGGATTTTCCACCCTGTTGCAGGGGGCCGAAATTCGGCCCCATTCCCAATGCAAAATAGTACTGTAGTATTTTCCCCCAATC
This sequence comes from Ostrea edulis, assembly GCF_947568905.1. Classification (NCBI taxonomy): domain Eukaryota; kingdom Metazoa; phylum Mollusca; class Bivalvia; order Ostreida; family Ostreidae; genus Ostrea; species Ostrea edulis. Next base: position 53,901,975 of record NC_079171.1, read on the forward strand.
TGTCTACAAAATTTCCCAATTCAAGTCAAATAAAAATTTCGACAAAATCTGCTCCAGTGCTATATTGTGTGAAAAAGACAGCAGTACCCGGTATAAATAACATCAGTCGATGTACCCCACCTGATTTCTGGATCGGTCACCCTTTTAATTGCCGTCAATTACTCTAAAATCCAAAATAAACATACTATCGAAAATATTCACTCTCCATTGATGTTTGGTTGTTTTTTACATTGGTACTCCTCAGATATTAATTGGCACTCATCGGATTTTTACTTTTAAATTCACCTGAATGAAGTCAACTCGTTCGTAAATATTCGAATTTTATATTTGTAAATATAAACCCCACATTTAAGTGTTACAATATTGTCTGAGGTTTATTGAGTTAAATTTCATTTTGATAACATTAACGAAAAATGTTTTAATTATTTCTGGGAAACTATGTTGGACTGGTAAATTTTTCTGCGGACTGGTTGAAATATACCCCATCATTCCGGCTGGACTGGTGACATAAAAAGTTAGTTTCAAGCCCTGATAATAATAAAACTAAGACTGTGACTCCCAAGTTCAACTTCGATTGTGGTCAGCAAATCAGTCCGGAATTTTAATCAAACCAAGTACACGTGGTTAATATACGAGCAAAAAACCGATGCTTTTGTACTTAGGCACTGTGAATGAGTTAAAAGAAAACTTGTTGAAAATGGCACAAATAACTTTTTAATGATAAAGTAAAAAGGAGGAAATATTAGAGAGAGGGAAGTAAACTGAACATTTTTAATTGTGTTTTTATTTATATGCACAAGAAATGACCCCCACTATTTGAAAATGACTCCCTGATACTTACCCCAGAGGGTCAAAATTACCCCCTATTCTATAAAAACCAAAAAACATTGGGATATATCTTAAATAATAAAGTTTACTTTAAGTGAAATATTTTTTAGATTTGAAATATCTTTGAATGAGAGATCCACTCCCCATGTTTCACTACAATAAAGAAGAACTGGAAGTACAATATCATCAAAGAGTTTTTCTAAAAGTTTACATGGGTTATCAATACCAATAATTCTTTTAATTTTAAAACATGCTTTTCTGGCTTTTTCAATAAGCACAGCTGTTGCTAAGTTAAACTTCCAATAATTACAAGCACATAACCAACAATATCATATGGGGTAATGCGTTAAATTAATTCAATGATATTTCTAAAAATCCCCAAGAAAAAACTTTTGACTCCCAGAATTCAGCCAGACAGATTGGGAACACTTTCCCTATAGCGAGATATTCTCGCTAAAATGCAATTATCCCTCTTTAGCGAGAAATAAACATTACCATAAACAGGTGTTTTGACGGCTTTAATGAAAATAATGTCAAATCCCGTGCAACGTTGAATAAGTGCAATACGCACCCAACATGATGTGAATTGTTTCTATGAAATTGACAACATTGTCATGAAATTACATATCAAAGTTGCTGCGTAAGAGGGAAGCAGTCTGAAATCCAATACACATCGTGAGTGTTTTTGTTTTGATTAATATATTTGCAGAAGTATCAGACATTTCAGTAGCAATGCGCGCTGTCGGTAGGTGGCGCTGGCGGCAACATTTCCCGCAATCACAAAAAGGTGACCTCACTGCGCTGGGTACTTTTCACCGTTTTGTATGATAAAGCCCAAGGTTTAAATACGAAAGTATTAACGTGAAACGAAAGTGAGGAGTTCAAAGTTTACATATATGGTGATTGAGAAAGCACGTGGTACGAAATGACATTTTGTCGGTATTTTGAAGTGAGAAAATAAGTTAAGCAAGATCAGAAATTGGCCATACACGCAGATTTTACGGTGATATTTAATCAATTTGAACTTCCTTTTTCTTTAAACAACACTGAGGTAATACGTATATGTCCGGAGAATGTGGTAAAATAATTTTTTTCAACCTGTTGGGTAGAATTTACAAGAACGATAACTCTAATATTTGTAAACGGAAACAAAGGGAAAATAAATAATGTGTATTTCATTGTCCGCAATAAATCGCTGATATATGTGATTCAATGAAGTTTCCTGTTATCAAATTGTCATGTTTATTTTTAAAAATATATAATTATCCTAGATTTTGTACTTCACCTTGCAAATTGATACTGTACCGTCAGTAGGTGGCGCTCGTGGCATACACAACAGTTTTTTAGGGCCACCTTGGCTAAGGCCACAAGCGGTTTCCAGGGCAGAGCCCTGGCGGTGGTGGAGGGGTTGTGTGAAGGGTAAATAACATAGCAATTTAAGACCGACCAGCCCATCTTTGTTCCAATTCTTAAGACGTCTCATTGCAGAAAATGATCTTTTGCAAGGCACAGAACCAACTGGCATGCTACTTTCCAGCATGCATAACTGCTTTGTTTTGCCCTCACTAGTGGCTTTGGTACAATCTTATAATCTTTTCTATCAAGGATATTGATAAAGAACAATAAAGGTATACATATGTAATTGAAACAATGATATTTGTGTAGAATTTCATACAGAAATACTATTATTTTCCTCGTCCGGTAGCTAAAATGACCGAGGGTAGGTATGTTTATTAGCATTTAGAAGCAATATCGATATTTATTTTCAATAAGATAACGTCATATTCACATTTTGCACACCCCAAACAGGTAGAATAGGCATCAAGTTAATTTCTGTTTGGTCTATTTTCACCCGGTCCTACTAAACAGAGTACACTACAGTACTTTAGAGCATGTTGGTAAAATTTCATAATTTCATGCAATTTATATGCTATGTGTAGGTGTTCTTACTTTAGTTTAACCTTATAAATATATATCTGGAATATATTGTGTTTGTTTTCATTACATTTAGAAAATATTTTGAATTACAGTTTACCGTTTGATCCCGATCAAATTTAACTACATATTTGCTTAAAGTACAGCGCATTACATTTAATTTTCCAAGATTATGCCTTTATCTTATTTTTAAAGTAAAGTCTTTTTTAGTCAACTGAACAGTGAATTCCATGAAAATAAATCATTCAGTGGTATTTAGATTTACATAAAAATGAAATGATTACATCTATGAAGAAGATTTCTTTGGTGATTGTCGCTGTTGTTTTAAATCAACAGTGGATGTGTTTTTTAAAGGCCAGCAATTATTCAATTCTAAATAACTATCAAATCATACGTAAAATTAATTACTGATGTAATATGTCACTTCGCTTAATTCTTTCTCCAAACAAAATAGTAATAATCGGGATTGTGATGCCATAAATCGTCAATAAATTGAATGTTTTCTGGTCAAAATACTTTTGATTAATTTTTACAATATTATTTTATAATCATGTTTATTTAAGTGGTATACATACAACTAAACAATTAAATTGCATTAAATTATGAAATTTTACCAGCGTACTCTATAGTACTCTAACATACTCTAACGTACTCTAGAGTACTCTGTTTAGTAGGACCCATCACCACCTGATATTACTTGAGGTCAAATATTTACACAAGTCAGAAAAATAACTTCATGGAAATGTGTTTGCCTGTCAGTTAGATATCTTAAAATACTTATTTATTAATTTTGAAATCAGCACATTTAAATTTAGTGGAATTAGAATATTGATGAAAATGTTGAAAAAATATTGTTTTTAAAAATCTCCCCCATCGCTAATTTTAGCACTTTTTGTTCTTTTCACGTGAATCACGAACAGATGTACTCAGACCACGGGTGTTTTTCTCGGTTGTACGGGATATATATATTCTCGCTATAGCCTATAGTATAGGGAAAGTGTTCCCAACCTGACAGAGGGTCATCATCATCATGACCCTTGCAACTCAAAAAGTTCAAAAATACTGATACTTCAGTGAAAGGGGTTGTATTTACATACAAAATTCCTTGGTAAAAAGTTGCATACGCTTTCTCTTTTTAAAAGATATGAAATAAAAATAATTATTTACCGCAAACATGTTTTGGAAAATTAGAGATTTTTTGTTTATCAAGGACGAATAAAAGTTTCAAGACTCAATGATCGGCTTCTCATTTCAATGTTCACTACCTGCTTCTTTTTCCTCCATTGCAGCAGTTGCCATGTTTTCAAATCAGTGAAATCTAAATCCACATTTTCAAATCAGTGAAATTTAAATCCAGACCAACTCAAAATTCTAAGGAACTGTTTAACACACTGCAACATGAGTTATCCAAATATATCCCATCTGATCGGGCATAAAACATTTTACTTCCGGCACAGGCTAGTGGTAAATGTAGAACGGTTGAAACCCGAAAGTCCCAAATAGCGATTTTAGCATGGTTTCTCTGGTATCAAACTTTTTGTGAAAAATGTTTGTGACCTATCAAACAATAACCATATAACTTTTTCATGGAAGGTACCAAACCAGAGTTTTCAGCTACGGATAAGCTGTAATTCTCGTACGTTTTATACATGTAAATGGATTGGTGTAATTGTAGTTCCGCGATGTCCGATATTAATCGCCGAATTATCGTTATGTGTTAGGCCAAGTTTGTCTTCAAATATCTTACTGCAAATATGTTTTAAGACTATCACCAACAATCTTCATTGTGAACTTGCCGAATGTAAATTGCCTAATCATTTGATAAATGCCTTTTATTCATTTTTCGGGGTGTAAAAGTAGTCCCGAAGATTTTATGAAATTTAAACCACATTTCCGGGGGATTTTCCCCCGCTTTGTTTTTATTGTGTTTTATTTTGCACAAGGGCTCGGTTTTCAGATATTGAAGTTTTGTTTTGTTCCCGAATAAAGAATTGAACTTCTGTATTATTTGTTTTTGACCACACGAATTTTAGTGGTCAGTGGATTTTATTTATATAATTTATTATTCGGGAACAAAACTTCAATATCTGAATCGCTCTGACGTGATAGTTGGTAAAATGGGCCGGGTCAGATCACCTTCGTAATCCGAATTTTTAAGTTTTCTTCGTTATTTTATTTTATTTTCGTTTGGTGTAAAACTTCTTAATCATAATCTGGATGATACATTGGCTCTTCGCTATTGAATTACTTTTACCTTCATTTAAGTCTACTGCATTTCTCTATAACTATAATAATTTCTCTATCTACTCACTGTTTTGGATCCCTTTACTCGCCCCCCCCCCCCTTATTTTTTGAGAATCATTCACATTTGTATTTCACAGCAAGTTTCAAACTATTTATTCAATTCAATTCAATATTCAAGTTAAATTTTTTATGCCGAGGGGGGGGGGATGTTGTTTTTGTCCTGTGTCTTTTTGTCTGAAATTTTAAACTTGCTAATAAATAATCTTTGAACAGTAAGTGCTAGAGCTTTGATATTTCACTTGAGTATTCCTTATGACAAGACCTTTCCGTGGGTACCAACATTTTTTACCCTGTGACCTTGACCTTGGAGATGGACCTACTTTTTAAAAACTTTAATCTTGCCAATAACCTTTGAATAGTAAGTGCTAGAACTTTTATATTTTACATGTGTATTCCTTGTGACAAGACCTTTCAGTTGGTACTAAACCTTTTGACCTTGACGTTTGACCTACGTTTTAAAAAAAATCTACATTGGTCATAACTTCTAATATTAGAGCTTTCATATTGCACATTAGCATTTCTTGTGACAAGATCCTTCTACTGGTAGCAAAATATTTGTCTGTGTGACCTTGGTCGTCTTCGAAATAGGTTATTATTTTGGGCATTTGTGTTTCACAAGTTTACACATCTTGTTGATATTTACATAAAGTTTACAGCTTCAAATTTATTTATCTGGCTCTTTTTAATATTTATTTGTTGTCTGTTATCAATTACATTCTTGGCTAAAATACAGCAATGAATTCTTTATATCAATAAAGTTATAAAACTTAATCTTTGTGGAAGGAAAAGGGCGCATTTAGACGTGTATCCTTGAATGGAAGGTGTGAAGTTTTACTGATATCCTCAAGATATTCCCTAAATTTGTTTCCTCGCCAATTCACATAATTTTATTAAACAATGCTTTCTTTCTTTGAAGTAGCATTTTGATACGGTAATTTGATAGCAATATGCTTGTTTACTTAATTGTTATACGGAAGTGACATGCTGTACAAATTACATTCAACGGGTGAATTAGAGTGGATCCGAAAGTCACGTATTTCAACCAAACTTGGCACAAACCATTCTTGGGTAAAGGGGATTGATTCAGTTTTGTTCAAATGAAGGGCCACGTCCTTCTCCGATGGGAGATAATTGCAAAATAGTGAAAATACATTGCCGCCTTTCGAAAATCTTTTCTCCAGAACCACTGGGCCAATTTCAACCAAACTTGGCACAAAGCATCCTTTAGTGAAGGGGATTTAAGTTTGTTGAAATGAAGGGCCATGGCCCCTTCAGAAGGGGAGGTAATAACAAAAATGTAAAAATAGGGTGGAGTCATTTAAAAATATTCTTCTCAAGAACCACTGGGCCAGGAGAGCTGCGATTTTCAAGAAAGCTTTCTGACAATAGTGCAGATTCAAGTTTGTTAAGATCATGACCCCTTGGTGTAGGCTGGGCCACAGTTGGGGATCAAAGTTTTACATGTGAATATAAAGGTAAACTCTTTGAAAATCTTCTCAAGAACCACCGTGTCATGAAAGTACAATTTTTCAAGATAGCTTCTTGACATAGTGCAGATTCAAGTTGGTTAAAATTACCCCCGCCCCCAGGTGAAGGATGGGGCCATAATAAGGGATCAAAGTTTTACATACAAATATTATGTAGGGAAAATCTTCTCAAGAATCATTTGGCCAAAGAATTGTACATCTACACGAAAGCTTCCTGACATAGTGCAGATTCAAGTTTGTAAACATCATGGCCCAAGGGGTAGGTTGGGGCTACAGTAGGGATCATAGTTTTACATGCGAATATATAAGGAAACTCTTTAGATATGGGCCAAAGTTATTTAGGTAAGTGATATGGCCCATAGGCCTCTTGTTAGCTTTGATTCCTCCCTGCATGACTAGTGAAAGTTGTTTGTTTCTTGACTAACATTTTTATTCTCTCAGACAAGTGTCAATGGGTTTTTTTCAGTAGTCTGGTAGGAGGAATTTGCCGCTTGACCGGTATCATTGTCTGGGTCATCCGGTCAGTGGTTACCACCTGTACTTCAAGGTCACTCTCAGAGGAGTCCCCCGCAGCATCCGTATTCCAGGTGATGCCTTGAAATGTTTAAACCACATACCCCAGGACTACAAAAGTGCTATTATTTAGTAAGTGTCCATGTGTTTTAGCAAATTTTATTCTTTGTCACTAATTTGATTTTCGAGGAGGTATACTTATCAAAGGAGTATACAGTTTGCGTTGCCGGCTGGAAGAACGCCATACCCACCCTCGAGTACAGGGGTTATTGTACATATCATCACTCACTCCCCCCCCCCCCCCCCCCCCCCCCCCCCCCCCCACCCCCCAGTACAAGGGGTTATTGTACATGTCATCACTCACCCACCCCACAGTACAAGGAGTTATTGTACATGTCATCACTCACCCATCCCCGAATACAGGAGGCTATTGTGTATGTCATCATTCTCCCATCCCCGAGTATAGGGGGTTATTGTACATGTCATCACTCACCCGTCCCCGAGTACAGGGGGTTATTGTACATGTCATCTGCCCTCACCCATCCCCGTGTACAGGGGGGGGGGGGGGGGTGTTGAATCGCTTTCATCATGAGCAACATGTGAAGACTCATTTCTCTTAAGGGTCTTGACATTCACCAGCTGGAAATATCTTTGACTCATATCAGCCTCATTTAAAAGACACAACGTATGTTTCTAAACTTTTTCATTTTTTTCAGCAAAATTAACTCTTTTTATGCCTAAAACTACTTTAAATATGTTTTAAATGAAATATTTTGCGTAGTTTTCGAGTTTGAAAGCGATGAAATTCAAATCTTGCGATATGCATATTTTCGTGCGCTAGTTTACGCGCCATTATGTGTGACGTCATATGCGCCCTGGGTTTGAAAACATCTATTAGCTATTTCATAAACAGATTAGATTTAATCGACAAAAAACCAATTATCTCATTAACGGCTTGTAAATAATAATAATGCATTAAGATGTTTTGTGCCGTGCTCGGGTGTTCTAGTTGTCGGTAGAAAGGATTTAGACTGAGTATTTTTCAATTTTTCGAAGGAAGGTACGAGAAAAAAGACGTGGATAATTTTTTTTGTTGGAGCAAGAACTTTACCTTAAAAAAACCACACAGTCACCTTTTCAAACACCGCTTGGACAGAGACCCTGATAAACTGCGAGAAAATGGATATATCGAAGCTATAAGCACTGGTAGGCCTATAGCATACATTCTGTTTTGCTCTTCAAATTCAATACACACTCGGATCAACTGACCGTCACCTTGTAACAACGTATATCGACGATACAATGTATCCAACTGGTAGATTTACAAACAAGAAAAAAAATTAAAGATACAAAATAATTGAACTTTTAATTATACAAATAATAGAATATTGTATTTCCTAACTTTAAATCGAATTATAAAATTAGTTCCTTATTGATTTATATTTATTATTAAAGAGTGCGTCAGTAGGCTATAACGCCGTGCTCCCACTCCGTACTTCCTAAACAATTCAAAAATAGTAATAAGATTGCTTTATCAAAATAAATTATCTGATTACCACTTTAAATTTGAATATTTTTATTGATTTTTGTGTGTTGTATTTTTCTTTCTTTACGAAATGCAGGCGTGACAATAGCTTGGCATAGGGCTTGGTTGTCAACAATTTAACGTATCATAATTTGTCTAATCCAAAAATAAATAATGATTGCACTGTTTATTTTAGAAAAACAGCGCCAATTACAGATGTATCAAGGAATAACATCCCCAAACAGTTTGTAGACAGCAACCCATATAAACATTATTTACTCAAAATATTGCCGATTTCATACACGCTTTACTCGCTATATTTATGTATTTATATCGTTATATGTGTGCGCTGGTGGCGAACACATATAAAATTCGGACAATTTGTCAACACTGATTTAAATGTTGCCCATGGTAAATAAATTAGGCCCCTAAAAGTTGAGTTTTTAATAATATCTCGCAGTACTTTCACAATCCGAAGGGCGCATGTGACGTCACTGTACCACGTGACTACCTACCTAATTAACTTGCCTTTTTGAAATCGGGGCTTAGATTTAAGTCTGTATTGTGGTTAATTATCGCAAAATTTCAGCGAACGAACTATTAAAATTAATTACTATAAGCATAAAGAAGACAAAATGCATGTAATATTGTATACTTTGAAAACATGAGATGTGTCCTTTAAATTCTCAGTTTTTGCCGTATTAAAACGTATCGTTGGATTTTTGCAGTGACTTGTGTGATATGGAGAGTAGGAGTGTCGGTGGATAGAAGAATTGTTCTCAGTTCACCATTACCTGCTGGTGGAGAGTAGGAGTGTCGGTGGATAGAAGAATTGTTCTCAGTTCATGATTACCTGCTGGTGGAGAGTAGGAGTGTCGGTGGATAGAAGAATTGTTCTCAGTTCATCATTACCTGCTGGTGGAGGCTGAACACTTTGATAAACATTACTATGGTCTTGCTTGACCTCTATATGACCTTGAACTTTGACCTCAAGGTCAAAATTGAATATAGCGTTTTGACATAGTCATACCATAAGACATAAGCAGATTCCCCACCCCCCCCCCCCCCCTGAATTTATATAAAAATCAGTATTATGTCCTGTGACATTTTGTTATTATGCTTTAATAAACTTCTAATATTGACAACAACAAAAAAAGACATGGGTGTGTCACCATGAGACTATGTGTCATGTACATTCATGACCTCTTTTTATGACCTTGACCTTTGATCTCAAGGTCAAAATTATAGGTTTATGCCATGAATTTGTGTTTGAACTATATCTTCCATTTTCTTCTACCAAGGCATACCATAGGCATACCATATTTTTACACTCAGGGAAGAGGTAATTTATACCTATTAACAACACCCTTTGGGAGAATGGGTAAGCGGGGGGGGGGGGGGGGGGGGGGGGGGGGGGCATATAGATAACTAGTTTATAAAGATTGTATAAAGATAGATAACTAGTAACACAGTCAAATTAGTCCACACAATATTGTATAAAGATAACTAGTAACACAGTCAAATTAGTCCACAAAAGATTGTATAGAGATAGCTAACTAGTAACACAGTCAAATTAGTCCAGAAAAGATTGTATATAGATAACTAGTAACACAGTCAAATTAGTCCATAAAAGATTGTATATAGATAACTAGTAACACAGTCAAATTAGTCCACAAAAGATTGTATAGAGATAGATAACTAGTAACACAGTCAAATTAGTCCACAAAAGATTGTATATAGATAACTAGTAACACAGTCAAATTAGTCCACAAAAGATTGTATAGAGATAGATAATTAGTAACACAGTCTAATTAGTCCACAAAAGATTGTATAGAGATAGATAACTAGTAACAGTCAAATTAGTCCACAAAATATTGCATAGAAATAACTAGTAACACAGTCACATTAGTCCACAAAAGATTGTAAATAAATAGATAATTAACTAGTAACACGTTTGGATCAGTAATTAGTATACTAAGATTAATGATGTTTCACTAAACATAATACAGGTTTTACTAAACACCAGTGAGAGACTTATTTTCAGTAAACTTGCTAGCAGAAGTACATGTAAATTACACATCACAAACACAGGGGTGTAATTAACACGGGGCTGTAATTAACATGCTGTTGTAAATAACACACACTGTAAAGGTATGTAATGAACATGTTTCAGACATGTAATTAACACTGTGTAGAGCTGTGTAATTAACACCGTAGAGCTGTGTAATTAACACTGTAGATGTATAATTAACACTGTGTTTATAGATATTGGATTTTCTTCACTTTAGCAGTGTCACGCTCAGTCACGAAGAGGTTGTCTCTGATGTCCACACATAAACCGAATGGACGTTCTAAATCACAGTGAATGTAACAGAGGAACTGTCCGTCCTGATCTAGGATGTGGATACGGTGATTGTAACTGTCTGCTGTCAGGATGTGACTCTGGCTGTCTGTAGTGATGCCGTGTGGATCAAATGATTGCTCCGTATTAGAGGGATGACCAGTGTATCTAAATCGGAGTTTTCCTGACTGATTGACCACCACTACTGCACTAGCTATATTGTCAGCCACACAGATATCCAGGTTCTTGTTCTCACTGATGTATTTAATGTAGCGACCAGGTGAATAGAGAGGACGACCCTGATCATCAAACTGAATGCTTTGTTTCTCTGTGGAGCCGGAGTAACGCACGACTTTGGATTGTTTGAGATCATCACTGATCATGGTAACCAGGAGATCACCAGAGGCGGTACAGCAGACATAGAGAGGGTTCCACCCCTGTAGTGTGATCACGGTCTGTATCTGTTTATTCTTAATTAAGTTCACGGTGTCATTACTATAGTCAGTATAAACAAGATCTGCGTCCCGTGTCACTGCTATGTCCCCTGGTTTGTTCCCTGACTTGGTTTGTATTGATGTCAGTAGTTTACTCTGGAGGTTGAGCAGCTTCATGGTTTCGTTCTCCCCGCGTGTCCAGACTTGATCTTCACTCAGACAGCTAACACTGTATAGATAGTCATACCCAGTGTCTATGGTGGCGGTGAGGCGCGGCTCATCAAGCAGTGGTTTGACTGGAGGAGACGATACAGCTTCTGCTGACTTCATTGTGTCGCCATGTTCTGTGTTAATGGATAATGGCGACAGAGAACCAAACATTCCATTGAACTGATCTTTGTTTATTTTCTGAGCAGAAAAACTTGGTACTGTAACTCGGACTTTAGGCGGTAATGTTCTAAATTCGGTATTCCTAGATTTGTAAGTATAGGTTAAGGAGACGTCATTTGATTTTAGGATTGATTTCAAGTCGGACATGATCTGTTTGAGTTCCCCCATTTTCTGTGTGATTTCATCTGTATTTTTATTCAGGGTAGATAGGTGTTTGTTTTTCATCTCCTGAATGTCGGATTTCCGCTGGTTGAGAATGGCGGTGATTTCCCGGTGTAATATTTCTCCTTGTTGATCGGCAATTGTTGTCAGTTCTCCGTAATTTGTTTCTAACTCGGTTTTTTCAGTTTGAACATCGGACGCCATTTCTTCATATCGCGGGTAAATTCTGGTTTCGAGTTCGTTCAGATCTTTCTGTAAACTTTCTGTTTTAGCGCTGAGTTTTTCCAGAATATCTGATATATCGTGACCTTCATGATTACTTGAGGAGACGCAGGTAGAACAGACAGGAATGTCACATTTCTCACAGTAATTTTTACAGAGTTTGTCGGCGTGGTCTGGACATTTTGAGTAGTTAAGAGATTTTCTGTATTTATAGGGCATGACTTTGTGTCTTATAGACGAATCCGAGAGGTGCTTCCCAACACAGGTCTGGCATAGATTTATATCACAACGTTCACAGTGACTCTGTAGGTGGGCAGTTTTACAGAGGTCACACAATAGGATAATCTGGGCTTTGCGTAACGGGTCCATTTCTGATATCCGGGGTCACATGAGCAGTTCACTGTTAATTAAAATAGGGAATTTAGATTAAAGATTTAGATATGTTGAAACACATGACCAGCTAGAATTACAGTATGTTATATAAACTGCAATCATTTATATACCAGACATGAATGTATTGAATTACCCCCCCCCCCGCCCCTTTCAGAAATGTATAAAATTATTATGAAAATGAGGAGATTTATCTAATTGATCACAAAAATATGGATACATATTTTGTCTTACCTGAAAATCTAACATGGCCTCCCTGTTCTTTCGACCTTCCGTCTAGTCCTGTGATTAAATACCTGTGCGGTGCGTCATATAGTACAAAGTTTTATATAGAGACACCACTGGATTTAGGTGAAACACTTACGGACGTAGTATTGTTTTTTTTTTTTATCGTTCCAAAGAGTAGTGACTATGCTGACGCGACGTTGTAAATTTCTTTTCGCAAACTTACCCAGTGTAAAATTCCACACAAACTTACATGTATGTGAGTGACGTGTGACTTTCACAGAAATAAACCAAGTCCCATTGAGCGCTTAGTTAAGGATCAATCACTACCTATATATTGAGCAGGAGTTGTCTGTATACTGACAATAAACTTAACACGCTAATCAGAATTTTACAGACTTTCGTGTATACTGACAATAAACTTAACAGGCTTAGCAGAATTTTACAGACTTTAAGGCGATTCTCACATGTGTAGAGATACAATACATTGGGTAAAATGCTGTCTGACTTGTTTTATACCGAGTGTTAGGCCGTTCTTGGCACACAATTTTTGACTACGGATAAATCCGGGATATGGGGCTGACGGCGGGTGTGACCGATCAACAGGAGATGATCACTCCTCCTAGGTACCTGATTCCATATCTGGTATATCCAGGGGCCCGTGTTTGCACATCTCTCTATTTTCAATTTTGTATTGCTTGTATAGTAGTTATGAGATTGATCAGTGTTCGTTGTCTTCACCTTTCACCTAGTTTTGGTTTTCCTGGGGGTGGGGGGTGGGGGGGGGGGGGGGGTTGGGGGGGGGGGTATTGTGTAGGCGTCCCTCTCGAGAATTTTTCACTCGTATAGTATATAGATATTACTATTGCCGATGAAGGGCAGCAAAATGTGGGCCTATGCTCGGATCTTATGGCATTTGAAAAGGAGGGATCTTTGCTGTGACACGGGACCTCAGTTTTTGCTTTCTTATCCGAATGACCGCTCCATTTAGTCACCTTTTACGACAAGCAAGGGGTACTAGGGATCCATTCTATCTAGGAGTGGGGTGGGGGGGGGGGGGGGGTGGGGTGCTGAAATGATATGCGACTTTGATTTCGGAAATGTAAACATAGAGTTTATTAGAAATTATCGGAAATCATATATCCGGGATTGAAGTATTCCTGTCGTTTTAATGGCACTCAAAGTTTGTTTTAAAATTCAATAATTTGAATCCACACGCCAGCTATTTTTTTTATCAGTAAATAATATTACATTGCTATTGAAATAATTGTCTTACCAGAGGGCTCGTCAATCAAAATTTCACTTACATATTATTCATTCTCTGTAAATGCAAAGCTTACCTGTGTACAGGTAAACAATAGGTAAATTACCTGTGTATTTTTGAAGCGTGAGTGAAGCTTGCATCACGCGCCCACTAGTGAGAAAATCATATGAAATACGTTACATGTTTTTGTATTATTTCTTTTTTTTCTGTTGTAGATTGAGTTGAGTGGAACAATGAACCTCCGGATATCTATGTACATTTACACGTGTATGATTAAACTTCTGTGGCACGCGCGCAAGCTTATATATACATCCTGTATTGCGTGTTTGAGTTTTATTTCATATATAGTTTAGGAATATACTGTCCGCTCAATATTTTGAAAACCCTTTGCTTGAAAGACATCAAACTTGGTACACTGGTACATCTTCAGTAGAAGATGACCCGTATTGATTTTGAGGTCACATGGTCCAAGGTCAAGGGTCAAACTGGACACAGTGATATACTGACCACTTAATATCTTGAGAACCCTTTGCTTGACAGACATCAAACTTAGTACACTGGTACATCTTCAAGAGAAGATGACCCTTATTGATTTTAAGGTCACATGGTCAAAGGTCAATGATTGAACTGAACATTGTTATATATTGTCTCCTATATTTTAAGAATGATTTGCTTGATTGACACCAAACTTGGTAAAGCGGTACAACATAAGTAGTAGAGGACCCCTATTGAGTTTTAGGTCACATGGTCAATCCACTCTTGACATACATTTAGGAAGATATTGTCTGCTAAGTATTTTGACTTGATGATACTACTATCAATTAAATGATGTGTATATATCGCCCTTTTCCATTTTAAACATCTCGTTTAGAATTTTCTTTTTAAGTGTAGACGAAAACCATGGTTAATCCCTAGGTAGTGCAGATTTGTTTCTCCAGATTGCCCCCCACCCCTCCATGAAATAGGCTGGGGCCACCATAGGGAATAAATGTTTTACGAGAGAATTATAAAGATGCACCGTTAAAAACAACAGAAGGTCCATGATTAATCGTAGTACTATGCAAATATCAAGAGGAAGGTAAAAGTCAGGACCCGGGGTAATTAAAAGTCAGGACCCAGGGTAGTTAAAAGTTAGGACCCGGGGTAATTAAAAGTCAGGACCCGGGATAGTTAAAAGTCAGGACCCGGGGTAATTAAAGGTCAGGATCCGGGGTAATTAAAAGTCAGGACCCGAAGTAGTTAGCAGTCAGGACCCGGGGTAGTTAAAAATCAGGACCCGGGTAGTTACAAGTCAGGAACCGGGGTAGTTACAAGTCGGGAACAGGAGTGTAAGTTGAGGCCACTAAAGGAGATGAAAGTTTATTTAGGAAATTGCTTCTAACAAATCGCCTATGACGTAATTGTAGCATTACTTTCACCGCTGAATGGTGAAACTACAGCGCTTTTAGTTGAAAATTTGGAATTTTAACACATTTATTGTGATGCATTATGTCACCTTGCCGTGGGGAGTTCTGAGAAAAGCCGACCCATGCATTTTGAACATCGAATTGGGAGTAGAATCAAGAAAAACATTACGGTGAATATGGGGTAAAATATTTGCAAAACGTTTCTAATCCTAACATTTATATGCCCCCGAGATCGAAGATCGTTGGTGGTGGGGGATATTGTTTTTGTCCTGTCTGTAATTCTGTCTGAAACTTTAACCTTACTAATAACTTTTAAACAGTATGTGATAGAGCTTTGATATTTCATATGCGGATGAAACCGCAGACACCGAGGTCCCGTGTCACAGCAGGTGTGCCATGATAAAGATCCCTCCCTGCTCAATGGCCATGAGCACCGAACATTGGCCTACATTTTGCAGCCCTTCACCGGCAGTGGTGACGTCTCCATGTGAGTGAAATACATGCATTCTCGAGAGGGACGTGAAACAATATACAATCAATCAATCTAGGAGCTTTGCTGTGGCCATGGGCGCCTTGCAGGAGGTGTGAATATGTGCTGTGGGCTAAATAATCATGGTAAAGGTGGAGTTTTTAAAAAAGACAAAATATCAATACCGCCCCCCGCCCGCCCGATCTGTACATGTATACTGTTTTTCGGCATTCTGAGACGAAAATTCCATCGATTACAATTAACACTATTTATTTTGTTTCTGAGAAACCCTATATTTGAAAATTTTCATTTTAATTTTCTAATCATCCTTTCGTCATTAAAATATCCCTAAATGCACTGTTCAAAAATAATGTGTACTGCAGGCAATTCCTGTTTTTGAATGTGAATTAGTATATACTGTTTTTCAGCATTTTGAGACAAAACTTCCAACGATTACAAACACCATATATTTTGTTTTTGAGAAAACCTGCTTTTTGAAAATTTTCATTTTAATTTTCTAATCTTTCGTCATTAAAGTATCCCTAAATACAATGTTTAATAATAATGTGTACTGCAGGCAATTCCTGTTTTGAATGTGAATTGGCATATTCAGAAAATGAAAAGCACACCAATGACACCCCCCACCTAAAATTTTCAAATTTTAGGTAAATCGTAGTATCTTGTTTAGAAAAATGTACTAAACGATAAAAGAAGCTATAATTTCTTCCCCTCCTGGAAAAATAAATAACAAAATCCTTTCATTACTAGAATTACTTTGTTGGGAGAACTTATTTTTTTCAAAAACCCTTAAACTTTGCGTCATTTTACTAATTTCACCTTATTGAAAAATGAAAGAAAATAGTACAAATGACTTAAATAGGTGACATATTTCAAGCCCTATAAAATCTGTAAAATCCAGGAGCTTATGTGGGCTTTGTCCCCTGGGCCCCCAACAGGGCTTTGCCCTGGACCCACTGAGGGACTCAAGACGGCCCCCAGACTCATTGCCTCATAAAGTGGCGGCCCCCGTAACCGCAATTCCTGGATCCGACCTTGCACACTACATGTAATAGGGATAATGTTGAAAATACACGGACACATTCTTTAAAATAATATTTCATAGGAGCTGTAATCTGATCAAGTCTGAAGCATGGACAGTTCACTTTTGTTTTATTTAAAGATAACATTCTAAAAGTATCAGGACAACATTAGCACCTTGAATTAAACAAACACGAAATTAGAACCCGGTGCTCGATGTTGGAATTTCTAACCTTGAATTAAACAAACAAGTAATCTGCACTCGATGTAGGAATTCTTAAACATGGTGTTGCAATATTACAAGAGCCAATTAACCAGAAAACATAAATCTGATGCAAAACTTCCGTAATAAGAAGATATTCAGAATTGTTCAAACCACGCCCTCGGAGGGAGTGGGCAAGAGCTGGGTCACATGAATGGATCACTTCGATATACCCCTGTGAGCTCGAAATAAAAGACACCACAGAGTCGTCCACTTCTACTTCATACTTAGATATTTTATTGAAAGTAGACATTAACGGCAAACTGACAACTCAACTTTATGACAAACGGGATGATTTCAGCTTCTCCATCGTCAACATCCCATATTTAATTTTATGTAGAATTCATTGTCACCTGCATATGGTGTTTGTATCTCTCATCTGATTCGATACGCAAGATCTTGTTCTGCTTCTGGTAAGCCTTTAAATCAAAGCAGGCTGCTGACAAACACTTTGATGCTGCAGGGGTTCCAACAGTCTCAAAATCCTCCGATCTGATAACTTTCAAGAACAATGTTTACGTATGGGTAGGAAAGTTTTGAAAATCTTCATTTCAAGAACAACAGGTTCATGATTAATTATTTCAATATCAAAGCATCTTCAATATTCATGTACTGCAGATCAACTTTTGTTCAAATCATGGCCCCCAAGGAGTAAGGATGGGCCACAATAGGCGAACCAAGTATTTTACGGGACAAAAAACGACACATTATCAAGAATTTCTCAATAAGAACAGTACTACCGAATTGCACGTGATATTAAAACATGGACAGAAAGCGCGGATTTAAGTTTAATCAAACCATGGCCCAGTGGGGTAGAGTTTACGATTACGGGTGGATGCAGAAATTGAAATTAGGGGAGGCAACAGGTGGTGTGGGGCCTCCTTCAAGTCCCCAGTCGGTTCAGGATGAAGGCCTAATGGGACCTCGTGGATTTTCTAGATTTTAAAGGGATTGAAAAATGTCTCCTGTGTGGTATTAAAAAAAATTCTGTTGTAGAGATGAAATTGATGAAAATGACACAACATTATTGGGGTTGTTAGAATTTAAGTTCTCCCAATAAACGTAACAATAAATCAAAAGATCTTCTCATGTATTTCTATGAGTGGATTTGTTATACCTGCACTTTCTAAAGAAAGTTCGGGTATATTGTTTAGATCCCGGTCCATCCGTCCGTCCGTCCGTCCGTCCCAGTTGTTGACACTAAAACTGTGTCCATATTTATAGCGCAATCCAAATGATATTATAGGAGCTGAATAGCAATGTCCTACAGATGTGCAATAAGGTTTCAGAATTTTCAAATTAGCCCCAGGGAGCAAATAGGGGCCCGGAAATGACGTTTTCTATTATAAAGCTCCCTCTACATATGTAGGAGTAGTCACATGATATTCTAAGAGCTGAGACATTCGCTGACGAATTCACCTCACAACTTATTTCTGTGAGAGATGAATCCCAGAAATCCGAAGACCCTCAAATTCAACGACTGTCTCCGAAAGTAATTACTCAAAGATGAGCGGTCGAAAAGATCCAGACTCCACTGGAATGGGATTGTTGACCTTGAATGACCTTGAAAGTGGGTTATGGTCAAGATCACACTTTGTCCTCATCAATGTCTTAGGTGATTGACCTTAGAAATGGTGTCAAGACCAAAATTCAAGGTGACTCTTCAAGATGTGGGTCCCCATAAGCGACGGAATATTGAGTATGTACGTCATTCCAAAGGAAGTCTATATCACCTTCCTTCACGTGATCCAACATGATAGTTGTCTACACCAAGTTTGCAAGACACAGGCAGATGACCGACACTCCACACATTACTTGGAGAAACAGTGTTACACTCCAAATCGTCGCCCGTCCCAAGAGGTGTAAGTGAGAGCAAGGAACGACAACCCTGGGTAGAGATTGATTGCCTTCGTAAATGAAAAGTATTAAGAAAGCCCCTGTGGGTACCATCGTTTTTTCCTGGTTTTTCCCTTTTCTGCCCCCCCCCCCCTTTGTACCCGGCTTAGTCAATTTCAACAATATTCCCCAAACATAGCCTTTTTTAAATCGACCTTGCTTTTATTCGAACTAAATATTTTTAAGATAATTGAATTTGAATTTAGTTTCATACATGTATAAATGTATCACATAACATTTGAAAGCAAATGCGTCCGGTGTGTATGAAAGGTTGGAATGAATTTATATGGTAGTTCGTACTTGTGGATTAGCGTTGAACCCGAAGAGATACAGCGAGAAAGAAAGACTGAAACAAAACCAATGAAAAGTATGGTCAAGTTTACGATCCATAGTAAGGAACTAACAGATTTACTTCATAACATATGAAATATCTAAAAGGCGAACAGAGAATTTATGCTTGAATGGAATTGAAAGGTCATCTCATTATTAATCTAAATGTTAAGATGCAAGAATTTAATTTAAAAATAAACTGCTAGAGGTCCTCCCTATCTAGGAATTGAGTGCTGCGATCACTAAGGCAAAATAATAAATCAAACACAAGATGCTTAACTTGTTGACTTAATAAGATAATGAACTGTTGTTGTTTTATACACACATGTACTACAATCCCTGTTGTAAGTACTCACATACACGGTATTATGTGTAAATACACGAACATGTGCGTTTATGACGTTTTGCCAGGAGAGGAGGGGGCCATATAAACCACGTGTGCTCTTCCCATTATCTACCCATAGGTGTCGCTGCATGCTCGCTAACACATATATCAATGTCAAATTTTCAAAATTCTTGTAAAACGCTTTTTAAATTTTTTTTACAAACGGGTACTTTGCTTATCCAATTTATGATGCAGAATTTTAGGATAAAATTGTTTTACAGTTTGTAAACAAATTCCCATAATAAAGCATTTCCCCCAGAATGTTTGTGTTATCTTAGCTACATTTAACCATTCTAATTATTGCGTTCCTTTCCTCTATGTTGTAAAAAAACACCACGCAACACAATATGTTTTATTTTCATATATGGAGTTTATCAACTGAGCATGCGCAAATTCAACACTAGCGTCACAAGAGTTGCTTTAATCGAATTGACCCATCACTTCCGTTCCGTCTTCCGTTCCGCGTTTTAGCAACACCTATACTCAAAACGTCATTCTGGGTCAAGTGATCATATATATATTTAGAGGGGAAAAGTGAAACGGCATATGGTGGTTGCCGGTCAACAACTTTTATCACGTTTGTTTGAGCATGTAATACAGTAAAAATTAAATTTGTCGTAAAAAAATACACACTCAGACCTAGCTTCATATTTCGGGCCCACATGTTGAAATAGTCCTAGCTACGCCCCTATCGAGATTTCAGTCTGTGGTAGTTGTAAATTGTGATACCTAATGCTTTTGATCTTCGCTAGCCAGGGGCAGTGTATTATCACGATGGATAGTGTTTATATCTCTGAAATCAAACTAAAACTCGGTAGTTTTTTTTTTTAAATAATGATTTGATTTTCAATCTAGAATTCAAAATTAGGGGTACAAATGTTAATTAAAATAAATGATTAATCTTTTTCTGATCACAATAAAATATTTACAAATTTATTTTATAGAATAGAGTTTTTATTGTGATTTAGCTGTAAAACTATGATAAGATATTGGAACAGATCAGAGATTAACAAATCCACCCCTTATCAATCACATGAGCTACATATCCACCCCTTATATGGTGAACACAGCACTTATTTTCACTTCCCGGGTCTCAAAAGATGATGACATCATGACTACAGGAATACTTTCTTCCTCTTAAAAGCAGAAAGAGGCTGTCTTACCATCTGATTCATCTCTGGACATATTTGTTTAAAGCGAGGGGGTAAATTTCTTTCTTTCAACTTGCTTGAGCTATACAGTTTTGATAAATCTGGAATAAACTGTGGCCAAAATAAAATATAAGTGTGTTTCTCTTTTCTTTCCCCTAAAAGATGGGCAGGGTAGATAAAACATTCATTTTGTTAAAAGATTTTATTTGAAATCTTAATCATCAATAAATGATTTAGGGCCAGCAGTATACATATAAATATCCAGTTAACCAAAACTTGGCACAAAGCATTCTTGGGTAAAGGGCTTTCAAGTTTGTTTAAATGAAGGGCCATGTCACCTTCAAAGGAGAGATAATCACAAAAATGTAAAATATAGGGTGGGTAATTTAAAATTCTTCTCAAAAACCACTGGGCCACAGGAGCTGACATTTACATTTAAGCTTCCTGACATCGTGCAGATTCATGTTCATTAAAATCATGATCCCTGGGGTAGGATGGGGACACATATCAAAGTTTTTTTCCCCAGAAACTTGATACTTTTTAAAATTGGTATGTATTCTAAATCGTTGAAATGTTTAATGATAAACACATGTAATTGAAAAAAATGTCTTGTATTATTTATTTTTGAAAGCACCGCAAAAAGTGTCTCCAACGACATTGATACAATCTGTGTAGGGGTACATGACCTGAAAATTAATCTTTAAACCATTGAATATTTTGCCCTTATCCATTTCCCTGGATGTTAATCTCTTGATCTGAAACCAAAAAAAAGTGCCACCTAAACCAAAAATTCAAAAGTACATGTAGCGACCCAGCTCAATCGGGCCTTTTAACAGAGGGGGAAGGATTGAGGAGAAAAATTAGTAAACCAGGACATTTCAAACTTTGTAAATGAATGTGGTGGACATTACATTGTTTATGAGCAAATTAGGCAAAATTATTAATAAGTATTCAGAGGGAATGACATTTTTATTCAGAATTTAGTCGTTTCTTTAACAGTTACGTTTAAATTACTTTTAAATTTCCACTGTATGTACAAAATATATTTTGCGTGTAAAAACTATATATATGTTACATTGTATCATTTGATGTAAATTTGTACTTTATCTGATATGCATTGTCACTAGTCGGATTTTCTGATTTCTGTCCATAGGATGAAGTAGCTACACATGTATTGTGTACTCGTCTTTTGTTTAAATGGATGGAATTATTTAATGAAAGCATCATTTATATACATTTAAGCGTACTGTGAATACCTTAGGATAATCCTAAGCTCTTAAGGTGGGTCCTTAGTCCTGGATTTTTGGGGTTTAGGTAGCATTTTTTTGTTTGGAATCAATAGATTAACATTCAGAGTAATAGGAAAAGGCAAAATAGTGAAGGATTTCCATATTATTTTCATTACAGACACTACTGAAGTAATGTACCCCTATGTAGCTTTTTTTATGAAATTCATTTGAAATAGTTATCTGTTGTTATTTTAAAATAAAAACAACAACAAAATTTTAAATTGCATTTATTTATGAGGAAACATGTCAATAACTAAAACACATGTCATTTTCAATATGTTCATCAAGTTTTAGTATAATAAGTGCAAAATTATTGAATTAGCCTTATTCTCCAAAATGTTAAAAAAAAAAACCAATCAAATATGGACACAATTTCCTTATAGCATGGTTTACATATCATTTTTTCTGTTTATATTAGTAGATGTACATCTGTTATAGTTATTTATGAAAAAAATCCATACCTGTCCTTAATAATTTCAAATCTATAGCTTCCAGAGTATGTATACCCCCATAAAAACCATAAGTCTGGCACCATACAGCTGAACTATTCAAAACCACTCATGGATTAAAATTTTTAATGTAATTTCATGAAAAGACACAGATAATAATTCCTTATCACCTTGGTAAAATGTCTGTGAAAAATATAGGAAATCTATTGCATAATGGACTTGATAAATAATTTAATGAAAACAGAGTTATTGTCCTTGGATTCAATATTTTGAAACGCATCATTGACTATTCAAATACAACTAAGACTTTTGAAATATTTTATGGCTAAGAAGATTTTTTACAATAACTATTGAAAAAGACTCCAACAAAAATTATGTTCCAGTCATTAAATTATTGACTTTGCACAATCTTATGACGTCACAGGAGTGTGGAACTGCGTTAAAGTAATTCCACCCTCCTGTGATGTCATCAGATTTTGCAAAAATAATGATTGATTTAGATTTATACCTTATAGGAACATACATTGTGTTGGTGTCTTTTCCGATAGGTATTGTAAAAAATCTTGTTAAAATTGAAGTATTTCAAAGGTCGAAGTTATAGATAAAAAATAAATAACACGTTTTAGAATATTGAATCCAAGGTCAATAACTCTGTTTTATTGATTTCTTTATCAAGTTTATTATGCGATAGATTTCCTTTACTATTTACAAACATTTTGTGTATTTTTGTTAAGATACAGCTTCATGAAATTGATATAATCTTTGCTCTACTACATCATCATGAAGTTACTTCGCCACTCATTTGGAAGAAACTTGCAATCAAATTTATAATCTGTATATATTGAAACAAGTCGGCAATGTACGTGAATATTTTTACTAACAAATCGACCTCACATTGTGGCTTTATCGTTTTATCGCAAGGACACAGGATTTTTGCAAGTTGACCTCTTTGAAGGAGCTTTTTGCCCTCATCATAATTTTGCATATTTTGTAGTGATTTTGAGATCGGTCATTGTCTGTTATCTTAACTTTTTGCATGATTTGTTCAGGAAATTATTTCAGAACACTCTTGATAGCTAAACCACCTGTTATCGTTTTGGTTAAATGTACATAGGGCTGACGGCGGGTGTGACCGGCCAACAGGGGGTGATTACTCCTCCTAGGCACCTGATCCCACCTTTGGTGTGTCCAGGGGTCCGTGTTTTCCCAACTATCTATTATGTATTGCTTATAGGAATTATGAGATTGATCAATGTTCGTTATCTTCACCTTGCATAAAAAATGTTGTTTTTCCTTATTCGGAAGGGGTCCATTGTAATCCTTTAAGGATCATTATTGGAATTGATCTACATATATGACAAGTGTATAAGTTATTCTAGAGTATGTACATTAATCTCATATACGAACAATGCTCAAAAATTTCAGATTGCTGTCATACTTCTAAAACATTTTGATAAACAATAAAATGTGCACATCAATATAGAAATATGTAAATA
Organism: Ostrea edulis; assembly: GCF_947568905.1. NCBI lineage: Eukaryota > Metazoa > Mollusca > Bivalvia > Ostreida > Ostreidae > Ostrea > Ostrea edulis. The sequence continues at coordinate 53,926,166 of NC_079171.1, forward strand.
TAAACACTATCTAAGACCTTTGTATCTGTTTGCGTCTTTGTACTGTTGTACATGCAGGTCTCATTTCAAATGTTATTGCTAATACACAGAAGCCAGACGCCAGCTTCAAGTTGAATACTTCAAATGTTGATTTATACGTGGCGTTTACAGTCCTAGCGACCCCCTACCCTGACACTTCTCTTGTGTTTTATAGCCCGCATTTATTTAGACACAATATAACAAGCACGTGTCGTGTCATAAATAAAGACAGTACACAGGACAGGGATTGCATTATGATACTGGTTTAATGTAAAACTTAAACAGTGCAAATTTTGATGCACCAGATGCGCATTTCGACAAATGATGTCCCTTCAGTGCTGCTCAACCGAAATCCGAAATAACAATGAACTTGCTAGAGCTATTATAGGGAAAACAGTGTGCCAAAAAAGTGGAGTCAAATTCGTCTAAGGATAAGAGCTATGCATGAGGGAGATAATCCTTAATTTTGAAAAGAATTTCTAAATCTTATCCCAGCAATTAAATATACATCCGTATTTTCAAGCTAGTAACGAAGTACTTAGCTACTGGGCTGTAGAGACCCTCGGGGAATAACAGTCCACCAGCAGAGGCCTCGACCCAGGGGTCATAATGTAAATCTTAAAATTGGTACCGTATAAGTTTTACTTTACGGTACCAATTATGATGCACCAGATTTACAAACTTCAAAGAAGCAATCTAACAACTAACCGCCCGAATTGTATATTAATGCTGTTTTGTATAGGTAGATGTACCTTTACAAAGGTAAGATTGGACAGTCTAATTATGGTAACAACAATGTCCTTTACCTATTCAGGATACCACAATATGACTCTTGATTTATATAGTTGTAGCCGTTGTAAAAATGCCAGTAAAATGTTTGGGTCATTTCGGGATCCTTTTATTTTATTACAAAATCATAAAAACCTTAAATTAAGTGCAACAGATGTAGATTTTGACTCCGTGACAACACAATGAGCCATAGATATTTAAACTAAACACATGAAATATATGTCTACCGGGACAAGCATTCTAAATATATTATATTCGTTGCTATATGTAATAAGGTTATGTCCTATCCAACGGACTACCAGAGTGTGTCCGGTTGTTAAGGTTATGGCGGGAATGTAACGTGGCTTAGAATCAGTCATGTATATTGGTATTTATCAGTTTATTCCTGCCCATGGGTAGGTAAAGCTCGCATACAACATCCACTAACGCAAGGAAGGTAATAAATAATGCATGTAATTAGATACAACAAACTCTGGTCACATAGCTAACATTTCATTATACTTTTGTCAGATATCATTTCATGACGACAGCATTCCACCCAGTATTAGCATTTGACCCAATGATAGGTTGTATTGGCAAACTAGATCGTTATAACGGACATAGAAGTTGCGAGATGCTGCCTTTAAATGAGACTGTTTGAATACATGCACCATCAACTTGTTTGTCAGTAGCCTGTTTCGATTTAAAAACTGACCATTCCAGATTTTCGTAATTCTTGCTTGTACGAGTTGTCGTTCGTGCGGGACGGTATGTATCCAAAGGTTGGTTGGTTTATGAATGCATGTCATAAATACTATGGATAGCAACGATTAGCCGGTTAAATGATTACTTGGTTGAAAAAAAAAACTGATTAGAAAATTTGTAACTGATTGGCCGGGTTATTTGTAGTAAAGAAATACTGTCATGCCTGTATTACAAGTGTTTAAAGGGGGGAAAAGGGGGGGGGGGGTTAGTAATATTCAAAAGTCTAGGTGATGTTTAAATATTAACATTTTAAATGACTGATCAAATTTAATAATCTCCAAAGTAAAATTTCATACCAATATTTATATTCCATTTTGTATGTAAAACCTTTTTGAAAGTTCCCAGTCGGGCTCTATGATGGTTGCGTAAATAACTGGCCTAACGGGCAAGCAGTACTAGTATCACACTGATAAATTCAACGCTGCCAGTATAATTTCCAGATGGATTTTATAATCAGTTCAATGAATCGTACCATTATAATGCATGGCAATGAGGGCAAGTAACATACATGTATATTTCTGGTCAGAGAAAGATATATCATTATACATTGTACAAAGTTAGAGGATGAAAATAAAAATGGAGGAGGGGGGGGTGGGGGGTAGGACGACTAAAATCATGGAGGCCAGACTAAATTATACTTCAAATAAAATGTCTGAGTTACTTCTCAATGTTTCACGCAAAGTAATACTTAAACGGGAAAGAGATGAAATGTCAGCTGTGTAGAACGGACTTGCACGTCCTGAATAACTTTAGTGGCGTCTGAACGGATTTTTGCCACCTTAGCAATTCTTGTAAACAAGCTTCGAAAACAATATAATTATTTCTTTAGCATAAACTTGAAGCCAAATATTGTAATAAAAATAATGATATGATGCACTGTTCTGGCGTGGCTTTGCAAAAAGTGAACATTTTGAATTTCTATAAATATTCCTGCTTTCATGCAGTTTTTGTTCACGTCTTTACCTATCGAAGCACCCGTCATACTGTTATTTTAGTGAATTAAAAAAAATTGAAATTAAAATGAAAAAATAATAATACAGTAATTGAGAATGATAAGTTTTAACGATTAACTGGTTAGTTACATGTAATCGGTCAAAATAATTTAAAAAATATGACGAATCGGTTACCAAATTTTCACTCCAGGGTATTGTCATCCCTACTAACTAAATATTACTGCTGTGTTCACAAACAAGATCTTTAGTGTTTCCACCTCTGGTGTGTTTGCTACACACTTACTTTTGTATTCTTTATAGAATCGATGACTATTCGTTGGTTGTATTTACTTTTTCATACCGCGTACAATGTTATGGGGGGGGGGGGGGATAGTGGAGAAGTCTGCCTTAATAAGATTACTAGTGGGAGAATATGTTATGATTTTTTTAAATTATATGTTTACAGTTTATTTTATTTCAGTTATATATATATATTACATTATTGTACAATTTGGACCTCAACTGTACGCAAAATAATCCTGCGCCGCAAATCGAAGGTTATCATAAGGGGTGGATCTGATTCAGGAAATGCATTCGATTTCCTGGACCAACCTGAATACAAATTCTTAATATCTTTACTGTCTGATGTGTTTATCTGTTAGAATGGAACCAACCTCCGAGTCCCGCACATGTTTTGCAACTTTGAGTTTGTTGCTACTTTTAAATGACTTACTCGAGGAAATATTTGGATTTGCAATGTTTGGAAATCTGTGATGTACATGTTGAATGCAGTGTTAGGAGATAATGGCTAGGCTGTAATGTATTAATAAGCGAATCAATACTATAAACTGTAAATGATTGTATTTGGGTGCTTTGTATACACTTTACCGGAAGTTCATATATACCATCCCACACGAACGATAACTCCTAAATGCAAACATTACGAAAAGAGGCAATAAGCAGAACAAGCTCTGAAATCATCCCGTTTGTCATAAAGTTGAGTTGTTAGTTTGCCTTTAATATCTACTTTCAATAAGATATCTAAACATGAAGCAGAAGTGGGCGACTCTGTGGTGTCTTTTATATAGAGTTCACTGGGATATAACGAATTGACATATGAATAAAAATTATTATTGCTAATAGATGATATGTCGTCGACATATCTAAATGTTGAATTGAGGGCCAAAACAAGATTTTGTTTCTTCTCACGTAGAAGTTTTTTGCTTCATAGGAATATAAAAACAGGTCAGCTAACAAAGGTGTACAATTCGTGCCCATGGGAATTCCAACAGACTGTTGGAAGACCTGATCACCAAAGTGAACTACCGTAAATCATGCATTGTTTCATCCGACAGTAAGGGGATACCAATAAAACAATTGAATATATGAAATTGAAGCAAATCTACATATAAAAGATGAAGATAACGAACAGTGATCAATCGCATAACTCCTATAAGCAAAACAAAATAGATAGTTAGGCACCAGAGGTGGGGTCAGGTGCCTAGGAGGTGTACACATCCCCTGTTGACCGGTCACACCCGCCGTGAGCCCTACATCCTGATCAGGTAAACGGATTTATCCGTAGTCAAATCACTGTGCAAAGAACGGCCTAACAATCGATATGAAACACGTCAGACAGCATTTGACCCGATGATAGGTTGTATTGACGAACTAGATCGTTATAACGAACACATATATTTACAAAATGCTGACTTTAATCAAGACTGTTAAAACCCCTGTATCATCAACTTGTGTATCAGTAGCTTGCCTTGACTTAAAAAAAACCCTGACCATACACAGAAGAAGCCCTTGCATATCGAATCAGTGGATAGATATAAACACCATATGCAGGTGAAAATGGAACATTGCTACATAAATAAAGGAAGTCGAGGATGGAGAAGCTGAAATCATCCCGTTATTCATACAGATGAATTGTTAGTCTGTCGTTAATGTTAATGTTACATAAATGAACCACGCGTTTCATATCTCCAACTTCAATGAAGTTTGTAAAACTGAAAACTAGCATTTTGTATCAACAAATGTTAGCAATACCACCACTTAATAAATAAAATGAGCTATTATGTCCAAAATATATAATTTTCCTCCAAAAAAGCCCTTACATGAAAGTTAGGAATCCAGATTATAAATGTTCAGTTTTGGCTGATTCAAACTGATTTACAGTATGAATGTGAGTCAAGACACTCGGTGTGCTATAAAACGCAAAAACGATTATGAGCATAATCCAGTTGATCATATTACTTCTTACATATCAACAGGTAAACACTTTGTTGTAAGGTCTGTTTTGGGTCTGTTCGCCACATGGACGTAGTTCAATGGTCACAAAACAATGTCGGAATTTTGATAGTTGGACAAAGAAGGACACGTTTTGTTTTCTGGTAATATGTTAACCATTGGTTTTCAAAAGATTTTCTTTCTCTACTCAATTTATTTCAAATATATGAGCAGACAAAAACATTTTGGACAAAGGAGGAAGGAGTTTGCAGAAAAAATAATAGCTAACCTGGACATTTCAAACTTTGTTAAGGAAGAGGTTGGACATTGCATTGTTTATGATCAAAGAAGGCAAAGTTATTGATATGTATTCAGATGGAATGGGATATATTTCAACAACAGAGGGAATGTCTTTTTTTTCAGAATTGTGTTGCTTCTTTTAAAAATTACATCTAAATTGAAAGTGCAGTTCTCATTATAAGTAAAGAATACACTTTGTGTACATAAACTTGTACATATATATTGGATTATATCATTATTCTATTATCATTATGTCTGAAGTAATTATGCACTTTATCCGATATGTACTGTCATTAGTCGAATCATCTGATTTCTACCCGTAGGATAAAGTAGTCATTGTGTGCATATGTCTTTTGATTAAAGGGGTCGTAGTAAGTGAATACCGAAAATAGTTATAAATCTGATAACTTTCATATGGACTAAAGAATAAAAAAAAAATAGGCAAACACGGACCCCTGAACATACTAGAGGTGGGATCAGGTGCTTTGGAGCAGCAAGCATCTCCTGTCGACCGATCACAACCACCGTGAACTATATATCTTGATAAGTCAAACAGTGTAATCCGTAGTCAAAATCAATGTGCCAAGAACGGCCTAACAATCAGCATGAAACACGTCAGAAAGCAATTGACCCAATGATATGGGCAAACTAGATCAGTATAACAACAATAGAACTTGCGAAATGCTGACTTTAAACGAGACCGTTAAAAATCCCATAACATGAACTTGTTTATCAGTAGCCTGCCTCGATTTCAAAACTGGTAATACTCAGAACAAGAGCTTGCGTATCGAATCAGGTGAGAACTAAAAACACCATATGTAGATGATAATGGAATATTGATACAGTAATGTTGGAAATTGACGATGGAGAAACTGAAATCATCCCGTTTGTTGAGTTGTTAGTTCGACGTTAATATTCTTAAATCTTAGATTACTTAATGCAAACATATTTTCATCAATGTAAGCTAAAAACCATGTTTCTTTACAATGGAGAGGAATGTAGTATAGCTAAATATATCAAAGAAAGGGTTAAGAAACATGCTATAACTTAAATTATCTGTGTATGTCCTTACTCGGGGTACGTAGTCATACCCTGTGATCAATAAAGGATGACTGGTCATCTCAGTATCCCGGGCATCTTGAAGGTAGTTATGATGAATATATACGACGTTCTATGTCTCCGAGAGTCATACAACTCCACCCCCGTACTGTTAATGCCTTAGGATAATCCTAAGCTCTTAACGCTATCGTCCATCCATCGACATATTCTACACTCCACTAAATTATCATTTCAGCCGTTTTGCCACTCCTCTGAAAGAAACTCACATTCAAATGTATAATGATGAATAAAACTTTTGGATACACAGACGTAATTTCGTAATACACGTGAATGAAAGATGAATATGTTTATTTGAAAAGTTACTACACCTCGCGGCTTCATCATTTTCCCACAAGGACAAACCTTTTTCGCAAGTTGACCGCTTTGAAGGAGCTGATTCCTTTCCTTATAACTTTATAGTAATTCTGAGATTGTTTATTTTTATCTTCACCAGTTTGCATGTGTTCTAAAGGAAATTATTTCAAAAACAGTCTTGATAAGTAAACGCTGTCATATTTCAGGTTAAATAAATGTACAAGAATCCTTCCACATTACAAAATTTGCTTTTCGTTATTCTGGAGGCGGCACAGATTAACTATTGCTAGATTTTTGTAGAACTCTAGATGCATATATATGATAACTTTATCAATTATACTTTTCATATTTTAATGGGTGTTTTGGGGTATGTACATCTGCTTAGTACACAACAATTGCTCAAAGATTGCAAATTTCTGTGATACCTTTATAACACTTGATAAACAATTTCTACATCCACATAAGATATCAATACCTGTTTGCTTCTTTTCATAATGGTTGTACATGCACGTCCCAGGTACCAGTTTTAAGTTGAATGCTTCAAATTATGATTTATACGTGGTGCTTACGGTCCTAGCAACCCCCTACCCTGACACTTCACTTGTATTTTATAGCACGGATTTCTGTAGACGCAACATAACACTCACGTGTCGTGTCAGAAATAAGGACAGTACACGGGACGGTGATTGCATTATGATAGTTGCTTCGTTCTTCCCATATCCGCAAACTTCACAAAAGCAATTTTACAATGAGCGAACTGAATTGTATATTAATGTCGTTTTTATTTTCAATAGCTACATATAACTGTACATAGGTCAGATTTGACAACTTAATGATGATGATAATAATGTCCTTGATATATTCAGGATAGCACAACTACTTTCAGAGCTAGTTCACATTGTTTCAGGTAAATATGTACATCCCCTGCAATGTTTCCAATGTCTCTTGTCTGTCTCTTGATTTATATAGTTATAACCCTTGTAATGATATCGGACAAAATATTTTGGGTGTCTCAGGATCCTTTCATTTTATTACATAATCATACAATAAAACATGAAGTTACAGTTTTTTTCAGGTAAATATGTACATCCCCTTCAATGTTTCCAGTTGCTCTTGTCTGCCTCTTGATTTATATAGTTATAGCCGTTGTAAAGATTTCACACAAAATATCTTGGGTGTTTACGGATCATAAAATAAAACCTGAAGTTAAAGTGTAGCAGATTTATGATTTTACAAATTGACAACACAATGAACCATAAACATTGAACATAAACACATGAAATAGATACACACCTTTGGTAATCGTACTTATACCCCAACTGCCCTTTCAAAAGATGAAATTACTCAAAATCATGCCTCAGTTTAGACACATGTTATATCCCAGTCGATGGGTCGAAAAAATATGAGTTACCATACCTATACTGGATTCCTAAACTACATCAAAACCCCTATAAACAAAGATACATTGCTGAATCAAGCCCAGTGCGACTACATATACCAGAAGTGGTGTCAATCAAATGTGGATTCTAAAAAATTCTAAAGAACTTTTATTTAACTTGAAATCGCAAAACTTTTCCCAAATCAATAACATCAAAACCTATGATTTTTCAATACTATAAACGACCATTCCTCACAATAAATTAAAGACTAGACTTTTTGACATCATAGATAGTTGCTTCTTCAACAAAAATGGAAAAAGGAAATATCCATATCTAGTGATCAGTCATCCAATGACTTACTTTGTTCAAAACCACTCTGATTCCACGCACAAGTACTCTGAAGTTGAAATATAAAGTATGCTAGAGTTCCTCATTGACAATAACTTCGTGGTCTTTGGTGATCAGGTATTACAACAGTCTGTTTGAATCCCCATGGGCACGAATTGTGTTCCTTTGTTAGTTGACCTATTTCTATATTCAAGTGAAGCAGAATTTAATCAAAAACTACGTGAGAAGAAAAAATATCTTGGTGTGGCCTTCAATTCGACTTTTAAATATATCGATGACGTTTTGTCTATTAACAATAATAGTTTTCATTAATATGTCGACTAGATATATCCCCGTGAGCGCGAAATAATAGACACCACAAACTCGTCCACTTCTGTTTCATTCTTAGATATTTTATTGCAAGTAGACATTAACGGCAAACTGGCAACTCAACTGTATGACAAACGGGATGATTTCAGCTTCTCCATCGTCAACTTCCCATATTTATATAGCTATATTTCATTATCACCTGCATATGGTGTTTATATATCTCAACTGATTCGATATGCAAGAGCTTGTTCTGGGTATAGTCAGTTTTTAAATCGAGGTAAGCTACTAACAAACAAATTGAATGTAACTAGACACTCGGGGTGGTATAAAATGCAAACATCACATTATTATAGACAATTATGAACATAATCCAGTTTATCATTCTATTTCGTAATTATCAACAAGTCACCATTGTGTTGTCTGTACTGTTTTGGATCTGTTCGCTACATAGAAGTAGTTAAATGATGACAATAATTCCGGATTTTCGATAATTTTTCAAACATGGGTACGCTTTGTTTTCTGGTAATATGTTAAACATTGTTTTTCAGAGGTTTTGGTTTCTCGTCTAATTTATTTCAGATATATTACCAGGAAAAAACGATTTGAACAGAGGTTAGGGGGGGGGGGGGAGAGGAGAAAATAATTGTTATCATTAAATAAACTTGTACACACATATATTGCATTGTAATAATTATTTTATCATTATTATGTCTGAAATAATTATGCACTTTATCGGACATGCACTGTCATTGGTCGAATCATCTGATTTGTGTCCGAAGAATAAAGCAGTTATTCTGTAAATGTGTCTGTTGATGAAAGAGGCTGTAGTAAATGAATAGCGGAAATAATGAACATTGAGCAATCTTGTAACTCCCATAAGGAATAAAGAATAAAACATTGGGCAAACACAGACCCCTGAAAATACCAGTGGTGGGATCAGGTGCTTGGGGGGAGTAAGTATTCTCCGTCGAGCGGTCAAACCCGCCATGAGCCATATATCTTATTCAGATAAACGTCTTCATCAAGTCAAAATCAGTGTGTCAAGAACGGCCTAGCAATTGATATGAACCACTTCAATCAACATGTCACCCAATGATAGGTTTTAAGGCAAACTATACCATCTATCCTTCTATATTTAGTAAACGAGAAGTGATAAAAGAATTAGATAGGTTACATGAGGAATATGTTTTGGTTCCAGCTGACAAAGCTAGTAACAACATTGTCTTTGTTTGTAAGGCTAAGTATTACAACTTTATTTTAAACGAACTTGGCATTAATTCCACTTTTGGTAATCATACTTATACTCCAACTGCCCTTTCAAAAGACGAAATTCTTCAAAACCATGCTTCAGTTTTAGACACATTTAATATTCCAGTCAATGGGTCGAATGAATATGAGTTACCGTACCTATACTGGATTCCTAAGCTACATAAAAACCCTTACAAACAAAGATACATTGCTGGATCCAGTAAGTGCTCTACCAAGCCCCTATCTTTGCTCCTCATGAAAATGTTAACAGCTGTGAAGGAGAAACTTCAAACTTACTGTGCGACTACATATGCCAGAAGTGGTGTTAATCAAATGTGGATTCTAAAACATTCTAAAGAACTTTTAGTAAACTTGAAATCACAGAATTTTCCCCAAATCAATAGCATTAAAACCTATGACTTTTCAACACTATACACGACCATTCCTCACGATAAATTAAAGACTATACTTTTTGACATCATAGATAGTTGCTTCTTCAACAAAAATGGAAAACGGAAATATTCATATGTAGTGATCAGTCATTCAAAAACTTACTTTGTTTTTATTTTGAATTTAAACATTTTAAACATTTCGGTTGAGCATCTCTGAAGAGACATTATTTGTCGAAATGCGCATCTGGTGCATCAAAATTGGTACTGTATAAGTTTGACATTATGACCCCTGGGTCGAGGCCTCTTCTGGTGGACTGTTACTCCCCGATGGTCTCTACAGCCCAGTAGCTAAGTACTTCGTTACTAGCTTGAAAATACGGATGTATATTTAATTGCTGTTATAAAATTTAGAAATTCATTTCAAAATTAAGGATTATCTCCCTCATGCATAGCTCTTATCCTTGGACGAATTTAGCTCCACTTCTTTGGCACGCTGTTTTTGGCTATATTTAGCTCTAAAACTTCATAGTTATTTCGGATTTCAAACATTTCGGTTGAGCATCACTGAAGAGACATTATTTGTCGAAATGCGCATCTGGTGCATCAAAATTGGTACTGTATAAGTTTGACATTTGTTAAACACCATTCTGATTCCACGCACAAGTACTCTGAAGTTGAAATAAAAAATATGCTAGTGTTCCTCATTGACAATATCTTCGTGGTCTTTGGTGATCAGGTCTTCCATCAGTCTGTTGGAATTCCCATGGGCACGAATTGTGCTCCTTTGTTAGCTGACCTGTTTTTATATTCATATGAAGCAGAATTTATTCAAAAACTTCTACATGAGAAGAAAACATGTCTCGCTGTGACCTTCAATTCGACTTTTAGATATATCAATGACGTTTTGTCTATTAACAATGATAGCTTTCATTCATATGTCGATTTGATATATCCCTATGAGCTCGAAATAAAGTACACCACATAGTCGTCCATTTCTGCTTCATACTTAGATATTTTATTGAAAGTAGACATTAACGGCAAACTAACAACTCAACTGTATGACAAACGGGATGATTTCAGCTTCTCCATCGTCAACTTCCCACATTTATGTAGCAATATTCCAATATCACCTGCATATGGTGTTTATATATCTCAACTGATTCAATATGCAAGAGCTTTTTCTGGGTATAGTCAGTTTTTAAATCGAGGTAAGCTACTGACAAACAAGTTGATGGTACAGGGATTTCAACAGTCTCAATTGAAGTCAGCATTTCGCAAATTCTATGGTCGTTATAACTATCTAGTTCGTCAATACAACATCGCATTGGATCAAATGCTGTCTGAAGTGTTTCATACCGATTGTTAAGCCGTTCTTGGCACACTGATTTTGACTGCGGATAACTCCGTTTACCTGATCAGGATATGGGGCTCACGGCGGGTGTGACCGGTCAACAGGGGATGCTTACTCTTCCTAGGCACCTGATCCCACCTCTGGTGTGTCCAGGGGTCCGTGTTTGCCCAACTATCTATTTTGTATTGCTTGTAGGAGTTATGAGATTGATCACTTTTCGTTATCTTCACCTTGCATTATAAATATCATAGAATTTGCGAAATCTTGACTTTAAAGGATACCGTTGAAACCTAAGTAACATCAATTTGTTTGTCAATAGCCTGCCTCGATTTCAAAACTGATAATACTCAGAACAACCTCATGCGTATCGAATCAATTGAGAAGCATAAATAGCTTGTGTAGGTTATAATTGAATATTGCCACATAAATATTAGAAGTTGACGAAGGAGAAGTTGAAATCATCCCATTTGTAATCAAATTGTATTATTTTTTGCCGTTAAATAATTCTTAGATTATTTAATCAAAACATCATATATATAAATTTGCATTAAATCCATGCTTCTTTAAAACGAGGGAGTTGTAGTATAGATATATCAGAGAGGGATTAAGAAACAGGCTATAACTTAATTTTTTTGTGTATGTCGATACTAATTAGAGGTTGATAACCTGACCCTGTGATCAATACATGGGTACTGGTAATCCCAGTATCCCGGGTACCTTAAAGTCAGTTCTCCGTCTCCGATAGTCCTACAAACCAACATCCCTCACTAAGAGTACCTTAGGATAATCATAAGCTCCCAACTGCACCGTGCACCCATCGATATATTCTACACTCAACTACATCACCATCAAACCACTTCGCCACTCATTTGGAATAAAATCACATTCAAATTTATAGTATATGAATTAAACATTTCTATACACAGACATAATTTGGTAATGCACGCGGGTCTCGTATGTTTACTTAGAAAGTGAGCACACCTCGCGGGTTCACCAATTCCCGCTATGAAAAACGTTCTTCGCAAGTTGACCTCTTTGAAGGGGCTGTTTGCCCTCCTCATAATTTTTTTATTCTTTATAGTGATTTTGATATTGATGATTGATATCTATTTTGAGGTTGATCATTGTTCATTATCTTCGCCTTTCATTTTCATTTTTTTGGATTTGTTGTTAAGGAAATTATTTAAATTAGAACAGTCTCGATAAGTGAAGGCTCTGTCATATTTCAGATTAAATGAATGTAAAAGAATCCTTTGACAGTACAACATTTGATTTTCCTAATTCAGAAGCCGGTCCAGATATTCTTATAGTACATTGGATACATATATGTAATAAAATTATAAATTCCACTCTTTAATATTTGACTAGGACGTTCTAGGGTATGTACATATACGTAGTACACATACATGCTCAAAGATTGCAGATTGTCTTCATACCCTTTTCACACCTTCATAAACAATGCATTTACACATCTATATCAGACTTTGATATATGTTTGCTACTTTTTTTTTACATTGTTGAACATGCATGTCCCGTTACAAATTTTCTCCCTATTGTACAGGCACAAGAGAGCAGTTTTAAGTTGAGAGCTTCAAATTATAATCCATACGTGGTGCTTACAGTCCTGGCAAC